>NW_026945018.1:0-7996 GCF_034702125.1 Engraulis encrasicolus
CCGTGGGGCTTTCAGGGGGGAGGATTAGAACGATAAGCGCGGGATAGGCAAAACTTTTATTCAGCCATGTAAATGCATGATTAATCTCTGTTTGCCACAAAATACCTGACGGGGAGCAGAGAGGCGTAACTTTTTTTTCCAAATGAAATATGGATTGTCGGTAGGGGTGGTGGGTTGGTGGTGGTGGGTGGTGGTGTTTAAAGGGCGAAGCTTTGAGAGAAAAAGGAGGGAAAAAGTTACAACAGAGCACAGCTCCTGAAGGAAGCGGGGATGGGAATATTCTGTTGGGCTAATGATGGACAGTGGAAATGGGGTGGAATATGTGAGGGTTTGTTGTTGTTGGGTTATATACCGCTGCATTGTACTGTAGGCCATGTGGAATATGCTCGAGTGTTTGTCTTATTTGGGTGTTACATTTTATACCAGTACACTTGTACTGTAATGATTGTGATTTGTGTGTGTGTGTGTGTGTGTGTGTGTGTGTGGTTGTGTGGTTGTGTGTGTGGTTGTGTGTATTTGTGTGTGTGTGGTTGTGTGTATTTGTGTGTGTGTGTCTGTGTGTGTGTGTGTGTGTGTGGTGTCGTGTTGTTGTGCTTGTGTGGAGTGTGTGTTGTGTGTGTGGGTGTGTGTGAGGGTAGATCAAGGACTAGGCAGCAAAATACATTACATTTTATTTTTTTTCATCCATAACATTGTTGATGAGGAAAAAAAAAAAAAAAAGTATATGTTTCGGGAAGTAGTGCAGCAATTAATCTTTCAAAAAATCACAATGTTGGTCTATTCATTGATTATTTATTTACGTTGATAAAGCAATTTGAAAGTAATGTAGAAATGGCTTGATGGAGTTTTATGAACATTGTTACACTCTTCATATTTATTGCAATTTTCTAAAGTCTTAATTTAATGAGAAATTACCATTTAAGTATTTTTTTTCCCTATTAGATATGAGATTATTAGAAACCTTCGAGGAAAAAACAGGGATATCTTTCCTTTAAATGTTCAAAATTGTCCGAATTTTTTACTAAACTTTGCTAGGGACGATAATTTGTTCTTCCCTTAATGCAATATTCAGTGTTTATCAAACATATTGTTTAGCTCAAACTAATATCTTGATCGTTTAAAACATGTACACCGTAGGACATTCATGTCGACGTAATGGAAGGAAATGCAAAACTGAGCCAGAGAAACAATATATATATCAACATGATTATTTTGTTTTTTTGATCATATTTATAATGTTGTTTAGTCAATATGGGACCTATACTTTACACTTATAAGTCTTTTGACTCGTCGTTAACAGCCTATCGTAAATCTTATTGACAGCTCATGCGGTCATTGAATGTACAACCTGCAGAGCTCATAAGGAGCTCATATGATGTGTGACCCTTGGCATGACCATCACACTTTCAGTTGGTGATGCTTATGGACTGTCACACCATTTTGAACCCTTAGTGTGTAGTGGCCCAGTGCCTTTTTGCTATCTCAAGCTGGACAGCACATTTTATGCTTGTATATTGAGCTCTCCCACAGCATACTTTTATTCATCTATACTGTCCTCTATATACTCTACGCTCACTGATCTTTCCTTCACTGTTGACCATTAGTATTTTCATTGTTTCAAATCACCATTTCATTAATGACATTTTGATCATTTGACAGTATCTAAAATCAACAGCAAATATGGTCATCAACAACTGCATCAAAGTATAAATTTCCCAAAAGGCCAATAAAGGAATAAGTAATTTTGAATACACAATATTTATCTAGTCAAACAACAACAACAACAACAAAAAGTACTACCGTTTGTTTTAAATGCTATTTCTCAAATATCTAGTCCTTGGTGTGACCTGTTTGTCCTTTGGTGTGATACTCCAAAGTGTCACACCCATAGGACTTTTTAACCATCACACCATAGGAACTTTTACCATCACACCATAGGACGTTTGATTTTTGAGTTAATTTAAAGCCATGTCGTTGCCAACTGAAATACAATTTCACCTTTAGTAAGATGCATTTTCATACATCTACATAAGAAAAAAATATGAAAAATATACACTATTGTCAAAATGTATTGTATGGCCGTCACTCCAAAGGACTACAAAACTAATACATGTTGTGGTAGCAAAACATAATTGATTGACTGAAGAACCCTGAGAGAAAAATCTAAAATCCACCCTTGCCATTGGCTTCTTAAGGGTCTAAAGTCACAATTTATGTACCACTGGAGCTTCAACAATAGATAATTATCCACAGAATTAACCAAAATATGATGTCACACCACAGGACATTGTTTTCTGCGACAAAGTTTCATAAGTCCATACGGTCTCAGAAAAACAGGAAAAAAATTAAGCATTGCCACTTGCTAAAATAGACACCTTGAAAAACATGCCAGGGTTGTTTAGACAAATGACTGAGCTTTGATTATTTATTTAAAAATGTTTTAATATGGAGAACCAGGCTTGCCTCAGTCACACCATAGGACAAATGTGACATTTGACTCAAAATTAAGTATACTTATTTAAGCTCTAGATTTATTACACATTACTTTTTCACAACAACGACATTAGTGTAATCATTTAAAGCATTGACAATTTTGAAAGCATGAATTTACTTAATTTTAAGAGCCTGCGACAGCAAAATGTACACGTCACGTCATCTACCCGTGTACAGTATGTGTGTGTGTGTGTGTGTGTGTGTGTGCCTGTGTGTGTGCCTGTGTGTACCTACGGTATGTGTCTCTCTGTCTGTCTTTTGTCTGTGTGTGTGTGCCTGTGTGCGTGCCTGTGTGTGTGTGTGTTAGAGAGTGGCTCGGGCCGCTTTTTTCTGTCCGAGCCCGGCCCTCAGCCGACAGAAAAGTGATCGACTCCGACCCGAGTCCGAGACTAATTAAAATGTTTGTGTCCGAACCCGTCCGAAGCCCGAGACCACTGTAATAACAACAGAACCTGTGCGCAAGCAAGATTTTCTATGTGGGCTCCACCATACTCAAAATAGCACGTGATAAATAGCCAGGATAGGCAAAGACGTTAGGATGAGGCAATTTGCAGTAGCCTACAGTCATTTAGTTACGCACGCATAGTAGGCTACACACACACACACACACACACACACACATGTGACAGCGCACCTTATGTTTCTTTCGGTTAGACCAGAGATGTTGGGTGCGGTGATCGAATGCATGGGAGGGGCGTGAGAGGATAAGAAAGGCGAAAACTAACGAATAGGCTACGTTTTGGATGCAGTCAGCCCGCCTATGGAAGCATTTGTTACGTTACTGTTAGTGCAAATAAATCCCCGCGAGCCATGGTGAAGATGCCGCTCCTTGAAGGATGGGCTATAAGTTCACCCCGAAGAACAGTAGCCTGTTAGGCCCTCCAAGAGAATGTCATTTCCCCTGATGTCCATGCGGTCAATATAAAATCAGGAAAGGTTGCACGCGCATAGTTACAACTGTAGCCTACAGTAAAAGTGACAAGAATTAAGAACCTACGTGAAGGACATGAAATGTCACAGCGGACAAAATAGTAACAGGAAACCTCTTCGCCCCTACCTTAGGCAACTCCACGTAGCGTGTGCGTCTTCTTTAATCCATATTATGCTCCTTGCTACTCCATGCTGGAAATGTAATCCTTGGCGAGCAATGCAGTGACAAACTTCGTCATTTTATGTTCAACATTTCTAAGACAGCATCGAAGGCATGCTAAAACATGGCCTACACTAGGCCTACAACAAAAGACCACGCGTTCACTGACAACTGTTGATTTGGCGCTTATTAAGAAAGCAAGTTGACTCGGCATTCCTGCTCGGCTGACTGGGAGTGAGAGCGTCCATGTTGCCACTGGTAACTGGCGCGTGCATACAGCCAATAATAATCACTCGCAGGAGTAGCCTACCAACATTTTCATTTATGCATATTCAATTACTTATTTTTTAATCACAAAACTGCCGTTTGCATGAACTGAAACGTTTCCTCTGGTTGCTTACACTTTTCACAATGTCTGTTTGCTTCAAGCCCGAGTCCGACCCGAGTCCGACAGATATTCTATTTTTTTTTGTCCGAGTCCGGCCCGGCCCGTCGGGTTCCGACCCGGCCCGTCGGGCTTCGGTCGGGTTGCCATGCTCTGGTGTGTGTGTAGCTACGGTATGTGTCTCTCTGTCTGTCTTTTGTCTGTGTGGGTGCATATGTTTATGTTTGGGTACAGTAAATTTGTTAGAGTGTGTGTGTGTGGCTGTGTGTGTGGGAATGCGTGTGGGTGTGGGTGTGTGCGTGTGTGGGTGAATGTGTGTGTGTGTGTGTGTGTGTCTGCGTGTGTGCGTGCGTGCGTGTGTGCGTGTCTGTGTGTGTGTGTGTGTGTGTTTTTTTTTTTACTTAATCCTTGACGTAGCTGTCAGCCAATCACGTATCGCCCCAATATAAAAGTTAAAAGCACTTGTTGACAGCTGCCAGCATAGCAAACACTACACCAACGAACACCTTGTCAACTTCTCTGTCACACATGCACAGACATACACACAGACACACACACAGACACACACACACACACGCAAGCGCACACGCACACACACACACACACACACACACACACACACACACACGCACACCATCTTTTCCAACAGACATCGCAATCAGCATCATGGCACGCAAACACTGAAAAGTTGAAAGGTTCAGAGCCCTGGTGCCCTGTCTTGTCTGTTTGCATCTTCAGATGTCATATTTTTTGGAAACCACATTCCCACACAGGCCCACCGATCGGGGTGGGGGGTGGTGGGGTGTTGTTCACAAAGGGGTAAGTTGTTCCAAACGCAAGGAGAGAGGATGCCCAGAATCGGGTCTTGGCTCTCCATTGCATTGCATAGATTGAGAGGGGGTGGGGCTTTATATGATTTCATCCTGGGCCCGGTGAAGGCTGTCGGTGGCAGTGTTCCCATATCTCCCTTCATGTTTTGGGGGAAATTCAGGTTTTCCACCAAAGATTAGCCGTCGTTATCTGACGCCTTCTGTCCTCTCCCACTGTCTGGACCTCTCAAGCAGACGAAGAGAAATAATGAATCTGTTTTTCTCAAGAATTTGAGTCATGTGCTGGTGTCTGTGTTTGTGCCAGAGAGTTTGTTGCTTTGTGTACGTGTGTGTGTGTGTCTGTGTGTCTGTGTGCGCGCGTGCGTGCGTGCGTGCGTGTGTGTGTATGCGTGTGCGTGTGAATGTGTTTATTTGTTTGTTTGTGAAAGAAAGAAAGAAAGCACGAAAGAAAGCAAAACAGAAAGCAAGACTGAAAGAAAGAAAGAAAGAAAGAAAGAAAGAAAGAAAGAAAGAAAGAAAGAAAGAAAGAAAGAAATGAAGGACGGAGCAGTGCACCTCTACACAATTGTGGGTGACTCCTTGTTATTGATTGCTTCTATGAGCTAATACTCTCCCCAGATCCCTCATAAAGGGAATCACGGGGAGGGAATTCATTTTGAAGTAATAATGAAACAGAGCCACACCACAGCACATCACAGCACCCCGCCAATCCTCCTGATATGGGCAGCCCAGAGAGATGACATGAAATGTCTCAGCAGACCACACCTGAGCTGGCCTCAATATTATCATGATATGAGAACTCACGGAGACAATTGCTCACTCTGTCTCTCTCTCTCTCTCTCTCTCTCTCTCTCTCTCTCTCTCTCTCTCTCATCCATCTCTCTCTCTCTCTCTCTCTCTCTCTCTCTCTCTCTCTCTCTCTCCCCCCCCTCTCTCTCTCTCTCTTTAGATGTTCACTCGTACCCATACATGTTGAGACTGATAACTCATTACAACTCATGACAAAAATTTTGCAGTGCTAATTCCTCCCCCAGACAGTCAGATGTAACACCTGGGTAGCGCTTTAGAATAGGGCTCACGTTAGCCAGTAACACATGCCTAATTTGTTGTTTCACTTATTCTTGACCTCACACCGAGAATCTTATGCTGCGTCCAAATGAAGGGCGACCTGCGCTGCCTGGCAGCGGAGGTATAGCTGAATAAGTTTCGCCATGAATTTGCTTTATTTGCTCTGGACATGTCATTGACATGTTTGATATATCAAATCACATAACGGCTCTGGCTTAGGGACATTCGGAGATATGAACATTCTAATTGTTTTTTGCCGAACCGTGTGATAGCTCATTACCATAATATTAGCTTGACTTTAATTGTTGAGATTCGCTCTGGTCGCTCAGTTCACTTCGGCCCTGGTGAATTCGCTCTCTGGTCGCTCAGTTCACTTCGCCCCTGATGAATTCGCTCTGGTCGCACGGTTTGCTTCCCCTCCATAGAGATGAATGACTTCAGTCGCTCAGTTAGCGTAGGTCATTCTTGTGGTTCATGAAGCAAGGGCATTACCCTTCCTATCACCCTCTTGGCCGATAAATCAGATGTACCCTCAAAAACTTGGTACTCAAGCGTTGTTGATGCAGTAGCATTAGTAGTAGTTAAGTTTAGAGCGTACCTTTCAACACGTCTATTAAATTCTAACACTCGTTACTGTCAGTTTGTACACTCCTTCAAGCTGAGTAAATTAACCATTGTAAAATACACCATGTTTCCATTCCTGTTGAACCTCACAGAGACAATCACTATCTCTGTCCCTCCTAGATATGCAGATCAAACCCGTATTTGGTTACGACTGAGCGGCATATCCCAACATTTTGCTGCGATAGAAGATTATCAGAGGAGCTAATCTCTCCATTCTCTCTCTCTCTCTCTCTCTCTCTTTCCCTCCTGGTTTCAGATGTGCCCTCGAACCCGTACTCGGTGCGTCTGAGCGGGGTGGCCCAGCGCGTTGCCACTGTGACCTTCATGAAGCCGGACTCGCACGGCGGCGTGCCCATCGACCACTACCTGGTCAGGTACAAGGACGCCGGCTCGCACGACTGGAGGGCCGTCAGGTCGCAAGGGACACAGAGTAAGTGCCCCAACCCCCCCTCCCTCAAGGTGATGACAAACAGGGCAGATTGTGCACATCCCAGGAAAGTGTGCAGGACAAAGGCTGCCTAATTTTAGAGTGAGGAGTCCGCAAAATCCTTATTTCCTTGTTAATCCTTTATTCTTAGGCAGAATAGGGGGACGGAATCTGATGAAGGCACCAGTTGAAACCATCATCATATCCTGTCATAAGGGCAAGTTTTGGAGCCGTGTTGCTGGGCAACAGCGCGATTGGCTTCGAATTTTCTGATGAAATGTCTAACAGATGCCGTCATCTGCTGGTCCAAGATGATCCAATCCCTTGATAACGGTGGTGTAGTGATAAACAGTCAAAATAGTGAAAAATCTATGTATTGTTGCTGGGAAACGATAAAGTATGCTATATGATTTCCAGATGCAGCTCAAAAACTCAGGGAGGGAAACAAAATAGTTGTATTATCC
This sequence comes from Engraulis encrasicolus, assembly GCF_034702125.1. Taxonomy (NCBI): domain Eukaryota; kingdom Metazoa; phylum Chordata; class Actinopteri; order Clupeiformes; family Engraulidae; genus Engraulis; species Engraulis encrasicolus. The sequence goes on from NW_026945018.1 coordinate 7,382, forward strand.
CTCTTTTTTCATACTGTTACTGAGCTGCAATAAATGCCCATATGCTTCCCTTAATGACTGTTGAAGTACTTACTGCAAGACTTTGACTCCTGTTATACAAAACATTTACTACCTCTACTACTACAAATGCTAGGCTACTACTACTACTAATAATAATACTTCAGTGTAATACCATTTTAGTTTGGATAAAGCGATGTGTCTAAAGGTTGTACCAGTACTTTGAGTTGCACTACCACTTGCACTAATGACATAACACAGGACCCTAGTAATGCACTATGACTTGGTCATTACCATTCGGATAACAGCAAATGTATAACGCATTGTCTTAACGGGATAAGACGTTGAAAAAATGCCTAAAGTGCCTAAAGTTCACAAAAGGACTTCTCAATACTGTAGATACTACATGCCAACCATGTTTTAATGAGGGAGAGGTCATAAGCAGAGTGGAGACTGTGCTCTCTGTCCTACTGTCATTACATTCATCATCATCATCATCATCATCATCATCATCATCATCATCATCGTTTTCGCCATCCTCATCATAATCATCATCATCATCACACACAAAACACCATTTTCCCCCCCAAACCCACCCTCGGCCCAAAAAAAGAAAAA
>NW_026945019.1:0-7984 GCF_034702125.1 Engraulis encrasicolus
TTCCCCTTCTTCAACAAGACTGATAGTGGAACTTGTGTCGAACCCACTGACATCCAACCAGTGTCATGGACCAAACTGGAATAAGACTTAAAGAACCGGAGATGACTATGCCCACCTCACATAAAAATGTAAAACTCTAAATCTAAAATGGCAATATGTCATCAAGATAACACGCTGAATTTAACTGTCTATCGCACTTGTGAATAACACCTTTGCATGTTGACTTCTGCTCCACAACACCTGTGATAGATTAAAGAAACACTATGCAACTTTTTCATAGTCATGAAATGGCTTGGTACTCAAGGTTTTGCTTGACTGACCCGTTATGGGGAAAATGGCAATATTTCCATCACCTCCTAGTGCTCCTGCTCCGAAACAGCACTTGCAGTTTTGCCTGGCGGCGCCGCGCCTTTTGTTGTTGTGGAATTTGTGGCCGCTAGGGGCATCTAGATTTCTATGCTGTGAGCGGAGCGAGACTATTCCCCTTCGTTTGCTAACTAAGCAGCAACAGCTTGCTGAGAGCTGGCTACTGGCTAGCTGATTGTAAAATATCACGCTGGCATGCAGTGAAAACAACGAATGGGACTGCAAATAAATCACGAGATAATTGAGATGAAAGGTTTGGATAGGCAAATTAATCGCTTGTGTGAACATTGGAAAAGGGCTTCAAACCGGAGAGAGCCGAACGCCAAAAGATGGGGATTTTATCATTTATTCACTACACTGGGATTTATGCATTAGCATTCTCAAAACCCACGCCACCTCGTTTAGTTTATAAAGCTACACAAATGTATACGAGTTGAAATCTGATGTCGGACATTTCATTTGATGTAAAAGGACACAATCAGTCGAGCGAGGCTAAAAATATAAGAGGAGACAAAACGTGACCTCTAGCCGGCTTATGGATGTCCACTTTCACTTTCAACACCACACAAGATAAAAACGCGTCTTGTCACCTCGACTTCGAAATATTACGACAACAAAATAGCCTTTTGTTTCCTCGTTCTTCTAATGTACAGGTAGTATATAGTTACTGGAAATATGAAATAGAGCCTAAAGGCGGGGATATCTGCCGAGAACAAGTGGATCAAATAATATCCATCTGAGGGAAGTGCAAACATGATTGCAGCTGTGTGAAGTGAATTACGAAGCAGCGAACTCATAAGCAAGGGGGAGAATCGCACATATGATAGGCTAAAGCCCCTTAGAAGTGGAGAGAACTGAATGCAAGGAAGGGAATCTGGCTAATTACAGAAGACGAAGAAATTTAATTCGCACATAATCTCGAAGCCAATGTCTGTCTAATTTAGTTCAATGCACATTTTCGGCAGAACCACTAGAGGCCGCTATAAAGTTGTTTATATCGGTGTGTTTATGTCAAAGTTGCATTAGTGGGGTCGTAGGCATGTGCAATTTTTCTCAGTCATTTCAAATTGGTGTTAAAGTTTGGTTTTCACTTCCAAGTTGAAGTTTAGGCTCTATAGAACAATATGAGTTCGAGTGTCAAACACACAGATAACAAAATACTGTCATACTGTCGATGAACAATTAGTATGCTTTCCCGCAGCACAGTTACAGGAATAAAGTTACCAGCACAGTTGACAGGAATAAAAAACGTTCTGTCTTATTATCTGCATTTGCCAGAAATGCCTGCCAATCTGATAACAAATGGACAGTTCCCAGATTTGGACTACACTACCAAAGATGCCATTGCCAAAGATGTATTCCAACTAGAGGTGAAGTGCAGCTGTACTAGTACTTGTACAAATAGACCTGCCAGATCTTGGTGCAAGTGCATGAAGGCAGAGTTAAAGTGCACATGCAATTTCTAAGACTGACCACTGACTGTTATTGTATCTGTTCTCTGTCATAGTTATTGTAGAGTGGAGTATTGGGATAAATGTTAGCCCTATGGTCTTCTGTTTGTTTTTGAATGCCGGAAGAACTGTCGTTCCTCATAGTATATATAATCATCATCATTATCCTTATTATTATTATTATTATTATTATTATTATTATTATTATTGTTGATTTACTTTCTTTTAGATAAAAAAAGTGAATAAAATGATGGCTTGATTGAAAAAAAGCTGGTACTCATGATCCTAAATTCATAAACTCAAAGTTGCAAGTTGGGTGCTAAGTATAACATAGGCTTTATGCAGCCATATTTGTGTATAGGTATCCTAAGTATCTGTGTGCTTCAGGGATATTCTGAACAAATCAAGTTGAATGATATCCCAGTCTTTATTTACAATAGCTTGTAACAATAAACTATGTTTCATTGCAACTTTGAGGGCATTTCCACCCTTTATCTTAAAAAAGCCCGGATTTTGCTGTCCATTGGCTAAAAGTGTGTTTATTACATACTGTGTCTTTAATCTGGTAACCAAATACTTAACTCACCAGTTTCTCCTCTTCATGCTGAATCCATACATACCTCATATGTATCATTTGGTTTAAATAATCAAAAGTTATAGCAGTTTATATATTTTAGAGCGCCCCCCGCAGGCCATTTTGTTATCTGTGTGTTTGACACTCGAACTCAAATTGTTCTATAGAGCCTAAACTTCAACTTGGAAGTGAAAACCAAACTTTAACATCAATTTGAAATGACTGAGCCTAATACGACCCCACTACATAGGATATCTTTAAGGTTCGGTATGGTTTTGGTGAATCTTCTAGCTAGCCCATTCTGGCACTCTTCAGCTGCAGGTCTGATAGGGGAACTTGTGTTGAACCCACTGACGTGCTCCGTGCAACCAGTGACACATGGACCAAAGTGGAACTATAAAGAACTTGACATGGCTATACGGCTACCTCACACATAAAAAAAAACGTCTAAATCTAAAAGTGTTGTAAAAGTGTAAAATGTTTAGCATGCAGGCTAGATAGTGTATCAGTTAATTTTACAAGTACATTCTGGTACTCTTCAACAGGCCTGATCGTGTTGAACTTGTGTTGAACCCACTGACATGCTTCATGTTAACTGGAGTTAACTGGAACTAGATATGAAGTGCTTGATATGTCCATTTCTACCTCACATAAAGGCTATGAGGACTAGTAAACTCTAAATTCAAAATGGCGTTGTACTATTTCCGTTTGTTATGCCCTGTATGTATTTGTACTATGTTGTGTAGCATGTAGGCTAAATGTTGTTTATTTTACTACCGGGTCCTTTCACGTGAAATCAGAATACATGGAATACAACAATACCTCAGACATCTTTTTGTGACTTACACTGACTGATATAATCAAGGCTGAATGTATAGTGTTCTACCCTCATATGTAAACCTTTGCTAGTTTGTTTCTCCTTTAATATTGGTGTCAGATTCACACAAATGCAATTCTGGGGTGCTACCTTGCTACTTAACAGGCACAGCAAGTATGATTGAAATCTGTGTCGGTCAGGTCCCAAAGTGTCTGATTTCACGTGAAATAACCCTACCGCATTCTAGCAGGTACTCTACAACATTGAACCCACTGGCATGTTTTATGCAACTAGTGGCACGGACTAAACTGGAACAAGATTTAAAGAGATGTATATGAATAATATTTCTAGTATCTGTATAATAGTGTTGTAATATGTGCATACTGTATGCATGTGTATTTGTGCATTTGTATGTATTTGTGCTATATTATTTGGCCTGTAGCGAATTGTTTTGCATTTGTTTTAGTATAATAAGTGTCATTTAAAAAAGTAAATGCAAACTTGTACAATATGCCTGCTGAATGACTGGAGACGGGCAGTAGTGATGTGTCATTGTTTTCGAAAGAGGTGAAGACACAATTGTCACACAAATATTATAAATACAGTAAAAAAAATAAAAATAAAAATGAAAAAAAAATTGAATACAATAACGTAATAACATGACCTACCATGCTATATCATTGTAATGAACCATTTATCAGGGAAAGCTTATTTAATTGATATCGCTTTTAGCTAAAGATGTACACCAAAAACTCTCAAGTGGTATGATGAAACAGCTGTGAGTGCAGAGATAGACAGTTCAGGAAGATCTGTATTTTTTGCAGTGTTAAGAAATACATCATAGGGCTTGAAAAGAAGCAGAATGCGGTAGCTAAAAGACCTCAGACAAATTGAAGGAATATTTCAAAATTGAATGCAAAAGTTTATTTTCTTTTTTATTATTTCTGTGTTTTTTATTATTTCTATTTCATCTATCAAAATGGTGTTGGAGGGAGCAACTCCGTGTTTGTGCATTCGAGTATGTGAATGCGTGTCTGTGTCTATGTATAACATGTGTACAGCACTTGTGTGAAATGTGTGCAGGTGTACTTCTGGTGTGCATACTTGTCTGTGTGTATTTGTATGTGCGGGTGTGTGTGTGTGTGTGTGTGTGTGTGTCTGTGCGTGCGTGCGTGCGTGTGCGTTTGTGCATGTGTGTGAGTGCATTTGTGCTGGCTTGCGTGTGTGTGTGTGCGTGAGTGTGTGTGTGTGCATGTGTGCGTGTGTGTGTGTGTGTGTGTGTGTGTGAGAGAGAGAGAGAGAGCACTCCTCCTGTTCTCTCCATTACTGTGTCAGTTAGCCAGGTCTCAGCCCTCAAGACCTCTCTCTCATTCAATGTGACTGCTACTCAACAGAGACCCACACGCTAGCCATCTCTCTCTCTCTCTCTCTCTCTCTCTCTCTCTCTCTCTCTCTCTCCCTCTCTCTCCCCCCTCTCTCCCTCCCCCCCTCTCCCCCCCCTCTCTCTTCTCTTCTCTGCCATCCCCCCCTCTCTCTCTCTGTCTTTCTCTCCCCCTCTACCCCCCCCTCTCTCTCTCTCTCCCCTCCAGCAGGAGGGCATGTGCTCTGTGCAGCATGCTACTGATTTCTCTACTCACCACTCCATCCCTCTCCTCCATCCCTCTCTTCCCGTCCTCTCCTCCGTCTCCTCTCCTCTCTTCTACTCCCACACTCCCACTCTTCTCCTCTCCTTCACCGACTGTCTATCTGTCCATTCTGCAGTTACACTCGTCTAATAGGACTTGACACTCGGTACACAGCCACACCAACGCCCTGCAGCAGAGAGAGAGAGAGAGAGAGAGAGAAGGGTGGGAAGGTAGTGAGAGGAGGAAGAGATAGTAGAATAGTAGAATATGTAATATATTCTACCTTTTTTAAAGCAATTTTATACTTTTTTTTACTGCTTACACACATCATTTTTTTTGCATGTCACTGAATTTCTGAAACCTGCACTTTTCAGGAGCACGTTTCAGCACGCCCCCACATGGAATTTGCAATACGGTAAGTCAGTCCCGGTTTTTGCAATGTGATGCGGCATGTCACTCCCAGTTTTTGTTAAGCGTCCTGGATGAACACCTTTCCCAATTGCTTCAGCTGCTCTACAGAATTGTTCGTCAGTTTGTCAGTGCCTTAGCACAAATTTTAGAGAACGCTCTGAGTCCTCGTTACAATACTTTACAACCACATTCTCCTTTCTCAAAACAGAAAGCAGTAATTCTTTAAATCACAAACACACACACACACACACACACACACACACACACACACACACACACACACACACACACACACACACACACACACACACACACACACACACACACACACACACACACACACAACGTGACATGAGCGATTCCAGCGGCGTAAGACACAACCTAATTGACTTTGTATTGAGTCGCTGGCCAGAGAAGAGACAAAAGCAATTCGCGGCTAAAGGCGATTTGAGCGACAGTTTGTAGTTCAGGGTTCCCACTCTAATTCAGTGGTTCATGTTTTTCCAGACCAAAAAAAAACACGGAATTTCCAGGACTGTTTCCGTAAAGAGAGATGACGTTAAAAAGTTTTTTAAAGTGTGAAAACTGAGGATCATCTTCATCCCTAGAGCAGACGCTAAGCCATCGCCAGACTTCAGTGTGCTCATTGCATTCTAGGATGTTGCGCATTACAGCGCGAAGCCAAACGGTCCCTGGCAAAGCGTTGTAGTATAACCAGTAAGAAACAATGTTATACATCAAACAAAAAAGTTTTTGTTTTGACAAAACTGTTAAGAAAATACGATGATATTCCATGACCGTGCATGCAAAATGGTAAAATTCCATGACTTTTTATGACTGGAATTTTTTTTGGAAATTTCATGATATTCCAGAAAATCCATGACCCTTGGGAACCCTGGTAGTTGGACTTCAGTGAACATTCTGCAAACTGGCTATGATGCGGTTCGACGAAGACACTACAGCCAATGGGAATGTTGGAGATGGAGTGCTTGCATTATGGACCTAGTCTGTCACTTCTATGGCTCGTATCATTCTTGCTGCATAGTCCAGCAATTCGTCTGATCTTGTTGTCATCAGTGTATTCGCAACATGCAATAATCCTATGACTACTGTGCCAAAAAAGTGATGGACACCTTTAACAGAATAAACTTACAACTCTCAGCTAAATATCAAGCAATTGTATGTCATTCATTAGTAGTTTACTTTCACATATTTTGTTCTTCTAAAACAATGTGTGTGTGTGTGTGTAAGCCCATTTCCGAGTGCCATTCTGCTGCATATCCACCATGGGTACCTTATCTGTGTGTGTGTTGGTGTGCAGGTGTGTGGGTGTGCCCGTGTTAGTGCGCGTGTGTGTGCGTCGGTGTGTATGCGCATATGTGTGCGTGGGTGTGTATGTATGTGTGTGCGCGTGTAAGTGCGCGTGTGTATGTGTGCACGCGTGTGTGTGCGCGCGCGTGTGTGTGTGTGTGTGCGGGTGTGTGCTCAAGCTTCAAGCTTCTGTGTTTCTGTGTGTGTCTATGCATATCTATATGTGTGTGCTCGTGCATGTGTGTGTGTGTGTGTATGCGTGCATGCGTGCACGCGCATCTGTGTTTGTGTGTGTTTGTGCGCTCAAGCTTCAAGCTTCTGTGTTTTTTGTGTGTGTGTATGCCTGTTTCCATGTGTGTGTGTGTGTGCGTGCGTGTGTGTGTGGGTGTGTGTGCGTGTGTGCGTCATGCTATTATGAAAATTTGTGTAAATCAGGAGGAGTTGGAGCAATCTGGGAAACGAGTCAACACCCAACAAATAGCTCCTGGGAAACGAGCCAACACACTGTCCATTCCACCAACAAACTTTAATACAACGTTTTGGTCATCCGACCTTCTTACCTAAAGAAGGTCGGATGACCAAAACGTTGTATTAAAGTGTGTTGGTGGAATGTACAGTGTGCGGGATTTCTTCTCACTTGACTGACAACCCGGCTGGGATAACATCCTACGCACCTGCCCAACTACAGAGGTGTGCAAAAGCGTATTTATTGAATTGAAACGAGTCAACACCCAACAAACAGCTCCTGGGAAACGAGTCAACACCCAACAAACAGCTCCTGGGAAACGAGTCAACACCCAACAAATCAAGTCAAGTCAAGTCAAGTCAAGTCAAGTAGGTTTTATTGTCAATTTCTTTACATGCACTGGTCATAAAAAGAATTTGAAATTACATTTCTTACTTTCCCATGCAGACATAGACTAATCTAGGTAAGGACATAGACAGTATAGACATAGACAGTACTTATACATGGACATAAGACAGTATGGACATAGACAGTGCTCATACAGACATTTAAAGTGCAAGACTGGACAACAGAAGACTTGTAGAGAACATACATTAAGAGGAGGTAATTGTTGTGCTTTTCCTAAAAGTCCTTTATAGCGTTCTGACATAGTAATAGTAGCATTTTGAAGAAAAAAAAACAGCTCCTGGGAAACGAGTCAACACCCAACAAATAGCTCCTGCGCTAACGTGACAGGGCAGTGTGGGTTCATTTGTGCGTGTTTCGGAGTGTGTGTGTGTGTGTGTGTGTGTGTGTGTGTGTGTGTGTGTGTGTGTGTGTGTGTGTGTGTGTGTGTGTGTGTGTGTGTGTGTGTGTGTTTGTGTGTTTGTGGGCATGTGTGTGTGCCTCTGCGTATCTACGTGTGCCTGTGCGTATATGCGATTTATTTGTGCCGGGTTTTTTTGGGGTTTTCCCTTTGTGGGT
>NW_026945020.1:0-7979 GCF_034702125.1 Engraulis encrasicolus
GCCAAGCGGTTGGCCAGCCATACTTTTCGGATTTTTGAAAAAAAAAACGAAATGCTTGACCAATCATATTGCTAAAAATTGGTCAGAGATAAATCATATTGCCCGTCTATGATTTCCCCAAGGAGGGAAACGGAGGGATACTTCAGGATCGGCAGCCACTTTACGGGCCTGCCAGTAGAACTAGAAACTACATTGAAACAGACGGGCAAAATATAGTGACAGTTAAAGCGCGCATACACAGCCGATGGCTCCCATGTCAAGGCAGGCAATGCATAAAATGGATTTAACATAACGCCCAGGATCTTCACATGGACACATTTTACGTTCAGGATAACTTCTACAACAATAGGCAAACTTGCTTTATTGTTTCAGAAACGTAGATTATGCCACCTAACTTTTTGTGAAGCTAGCTTTGTTTTTAGCTTGTTGCTCGCTGCTTGTTCTTGCTATTATGGCAATAAGATGGGGGATTATTAGATGGCATAATGTGCCACCAGGTACGAATTATGCCACTTCTATGTGCTCTGTTGTGCTCTGTTTTCAACCGCGTGCATCGGGGTTTAAATTTTTCAATGGGTTTTGTTTAGCATGTTTGCGCTGGAAATCGCCATACATCTGGAACCATAGAGAGGTGGGCACACAAAAAACATTTGACATTCGATAAGACGTGCACGACTCAGAGCAGCCGTTTAACCCTAGTCATCAGTTAGAATAACTATTATTGGTCAGGTCAGTGCATGTCCGGTGTCTGTCTGTGTTATTGCTTTTCTATTCTGTGGGGCATTGAACTGGAAATTAAGGATGAGACTGAATTGTGTTTAGGGGGGCTTGTGGAGCATCTGGTGTCGTGCGTAAAATGCAAATTCTTGCGGGGTTGCTTGGTCACTACTCCAACTCTGAACAGACATAGTATTTTTCTCGTTATTTATTTCTTAACAAAAGTAGTCACAAAGCATGATAAAGACTTTTAGCTTTCCGCTCTTTTTGTGCTGTCCAAAACAGGACTAGACCTCTCCTTCCCTTGCTTCGCAGCAAATTCTGGCAAATGCCCAACGCAATTCTCATAAATTTTAGACCTCCTTATTGATTTTATTTTTCATGGCCAACTTTCTGCCTTGCTTGTTGTCCAGCCCGCCGCCGCCCACTGATTAATAATAATAATGGGAATATATTTATTTATTATATTACATTATATTATAGGCCTATTATATTATATTATTATTTTTTTGTTCTCCCTGGCTTCTCGGAAAAATAAAGCACGCCACGCTACTGGGAGGGGAGAGAGAGATATTGTCAACATCATTGTCATCAATTCAGACCAGCCAACGCCAGGTTGCTCCTAGAGTGCTTAGCCACTGGGGGAGGGAGGGGGGCAGAGAGAGGGAGGGGGGGAGAGACGGAGGGAGAGAGAGAGAGAGTGGAGAAGAAGGGTAAAAAGAGAGCGAGGGAGAGGGAGAGAGGGAGGGGGAGAGGTTTCGTTGCATTTTATTATTAGAAATGAAGATCCTATCGTCTATGTGTGAATTCAAATACTGTATGTTGAGAACATACTTTTAAAAGAGCAATGCAAAGCCCAATGCAAACATCTCAATTTCCCAAAATGTTCCAAAATGGATATATATCATTCTACAACGAAGCTCTTCACTTCCTGGGGGCTAGTGAGGTCACTTCCTGGTGGCTACTGAGGTCACTTCCTGTTGAATATTTAACGAGGTCCGTTAGAGTGCTGACTGGGTGCCGTGGTAACTGAGACGACTCGTTTTGAAACATTAATGTGGACTGCCTTTCACCTCCTCAAACACAAACGTCAACACTCAACGCATGTAGCAAAACTGACACTCATCACTATATGTGTGTGTTAACAAAAACGAGAGAGAGTGTGTGTGTGTGTGTGTGCTTGTGTGTGTGTGTGTCGGTGTGTGTGTGTGTGTTGGTGTGTGTGTGTGTGGTTTGTGTTGGTGTGTGTGTGTGTGGTGGGTGTGGGTGTGTGTGTTGTGTGTGTGCGCGTGCGCGTGGTGGTGTGTGTGTGCAGAGGAAACGGGAGGAATAGGCGTTATGAAGCATAGGCGTGTGTGTGTTATGACCGTACTTTTATGTGGGGAGCTTTGTACTGTTGCATGTGTGAATGCTGCTGCTGCATACCAACGATGATGTTGTTTGGAGTCTGAGTGTTCATCTATCTTACCGCAGTGGTGTGTGTGTGTGTGTGTTTAGAATATATCTAATGTTTCAGTGTACAATACAGGTATACAGTCAGTCTATGTGTGTACAGTGTGTGCACTGTACATTCCTATGAAGTGTTTCAATGTGTGTATATTACAGAGAGAGAGAGAGAGAGAGCGAGAGAGAGAGAGAGAGAGAGAGAGAGAGAGAGAGAGAGAGAGAGAGTTGAAGGGTGCAGCAGGCCCTACGCCTCACAGGAAGAACTATTCTCTGTAGGTGTGTTCGGTGTAGTGTGTGTGTGTGTGTGTGTGTGTGTGTGTGGTGTGTGTTGTGTGTGTGTGTGTGTGTGTGGTGTGATGTGTGTGTGTGATGTGTGTGTGGGTGTGTGTTACTCACCCCTCTCAATCTGACTGCGTTTTCTGCTCTAGACTGGCGGATGTTGAGTCTCTGCATCTGTGGAGCTGTGTGTGTGTGTGAGCTGTCGTGTGTGTGCTCTTGTCTTGGGGCTGTGTGTGTGTCGTGTTTGTGTGTGGTTGTGGTGTGTGTGTGGTAATACTCACTCCCATCTTCCATTCTCATCTGAATGCCCGTTTCTGCCTCTAGCCTGGCTATGTTTGAGTTCTGTTGCTCGGTGGTAAACGTCTGTCTGATGTCCTCCTCGGAGCCGCTAGAGCCTTCAGGGGTGGTTCCGGGAATGCCCGGATGTTCCACGCGACGGACCGCACCGCACGCTTGTGCCTTCGCCACCGCTGTGAAGGTTCAACCCTGTGGGTCCCACACCAACACACCGCAACACGCACGCACGCGTAATCGCACACACACAGCACACCCAACACAACCAACAGTCAAACACACAACACCCACAATTAATTAGATCTCATCTGTTTAATAACTTTTGTCAAATTGTAACAGGCCGCTATATCCCACGCACTCAGCGCAACAGCACACACACTTAACGCACGGCCACGCACGCACAGTGCTACACCTTGTTGCCCCACAGCCACAGCCAAACATATTGGAAAAGATGGCCATTAAGATATGAAGGTTCCTTTTTAGACCATCTTTAGCCAACTTTTTGACAACTTCTGGCAACCATATTTTGAATGTAAACAGGCCGTGCCTGACTGATAACAGCCAGGGACACATTATCACCTATGCCCATGCTTTCCTCACACTACCACCCTGCACAGCCCTAACGCAATTGTACATACACACACACCCACCCTACGACACACACACACACACCACACACACCACAGCTACACACACACACACACACAAACACACACACAACCACACACACACCACACCAACACACACACACACACACCAGTCCCCCTCAGTCTGGTGCGGTGCATCCCCCCCCCCCCCCCCCCAACACTCCCCTTCTAAATTACAAACACACAGATGATGGGAGTGGACAGACCCAAAAGGCCTAATGCAGTAAGCAAAGGAAACAAAAGGTGTAAGGGCCCAGCCCTTCTTACATTGCAGTAAACATTGTGCAGAGAAGAAGTGAAAACAAAGTTGAAAACAAAGGACACAACCTCTGCGTCAGAGACCCATCGCTTATGACCCTGCCCCCCAGCAGAGAGTGACAGTATGTTGAGGGTGCAGTGAGAAGCAGTGTTGTTAAGAAATGTAATGTAAAAATACTATGTCAACAACCCCAGCGACCCATTCATGGTACCAATGTTTTATGCCCTAAAAACAGTTCACATAGCGCTCTACAAAGTTTTGTTAAATTTTTCACGTATAATAGCACCAAAAATGGCCATAACAGGATCAACTTCAGCAAATGATGACATTAAAGGGACACAAGGACCACCCTTTTTTTGATTTATCACACATTTGCTGTACTTTCCAAGCACTATTTCACTGAATGTGCATATTATTTTTTTTGTCTATGTATTTTTGCATTGCCCACCTTTGTGTAAAAACAGGTAACTGGCCAAATTAGGCCATAGTAATAGCAAGTCTATGGTACAAAATAACACATCACATCAAATGTACTTAAAAACCCATTTTTTGAAAAATGCATGTAAAATTCACCAGAAATGTTAAAAGCAGCAATTTAATTCACGTCCAGTGATCACTGTTGTGGCTTGATGTCTAAAGATACGCAGTTACTTTCCCAGTGATTTATGCTAAGCACTGCTAATAATTCTCTCGAATCAATAACTCTAAGTACTGAAACACACTGAGAACGGAAAATGATATGCACATTCATGAATAAATGCAGGGAAATTAACTCCAAATCTGTGTAAATCCAAAAAAGGGTGTGGTCTTGTTTTCCTTTAAACAGTAACATTTACTGTATAAACCTTTAAGTGCACAAACGTAGTGTTATGCCAAAATATAAAAGTAACGTGACCAAAACAGTGATTATAGAAAACAGAAGGAAGAGGAGAGGTGGGTGGTGTGGTGGTGGTCCCTGTGGTGTGTGTGCTTGTGTTTGTGTACCTGGGGTGTGGCCGGTTGTGTAAATGGTGTTGTGTGGTGTGTGTGTTGTGTGTGGTGTGTGTGTGTTGCTGTGTTGGTGTGGTTTGTGTGTGTGTGTGTTGTGTGTGGGGTGTTGTGACTGTGTGAGTGTGTGTGTGTTGTAGTGGGTGTGTTTTGTGTGGTGTATATATGTGTGTTTTTTGTGTAAGTTGTGGCATGTGCGTGGTGGTGTCCAGGACTCCTTACTTTGGGGCGTTGTCTCCTGGGTCCTCGAGGACGCTGAAGTCCTCCCTCAGTGGGTCCCCCCCCTGGTAACAGAGGCGGAAAACCCTTGCTGTCGGCGGTGCCGTGACGGCCCTTGTAGAAGGCAGTCCCCACGATACTCTCGTCATTCGTCCAAGGTCACTGACCTCTTTTTCCCTTCTGAACCCGTCACCCTCCTCGATGGATCGGGGGACGCCTTGCCCCCTGGCATGCCTGAGGAGGAGAGAGATAGAGATAGAGAAGAGAGAGAAGGGACGAGAGAGAGCGAAAGAGGAGGGAGAGATTGAGAGAGAGGAGAGAGAAGAGGGAGAGAGAGGAGATGAGGAGAGAGAGAGAGAGAGCGAGGTTCAGATCAAAGTTCATGTTCCAATCAACTCAAACACATGCAGTAAGTATTACAGGTAGATGGGCGTGACGAGAGGAAGAGAGAGGAAAGAGATAGAAAGATAGAGAGAGAGAGAGAGAGNGAGAGATGATGAGAGAGATAGAGTGGGGAGAGTGAGAGAGAGGAAAAGAGAGAGCTAGGGGGGGGGGCGTAGGGGAAGTCAAAACAGGAGGCGGGTGGATCCGGCCGGAAACAAACACGGTGTCGCCAGGCGGAGTGACCCAGTGCCTTACATTAGTCCATGGCAGGGCCCAAAAAAATTCTTTTTTTGGATTATGACGAAGCCAAACCCCTCAATGTTGGACAAAAAGGAATTATACATCATTTCCCTGAGGTCAGATGCATGAGAATTGTCGCCCTGATCAGAGTAAGTACCAAAGAAACTTATTCACAGGGTAGTTAAAAAAAATGCTTCTGTTGCTTTATCTGTCGCTTTGCCGATTTTGGTCTACACGCACGTTGGCTTTTTTCGCAAGCTTTTAAAAACTTTATGTAATTACCAAGCTGCACCAAAAAGGGCCTTAACACACCCAAACACCAAAACAACAGAAAACAGAAAAAAAAACCCTCCAATAAAAGCTTACCAACCATAAACCCATTTATTTTTTGTAAAGGAAAAAGCTAAAAAGATTACACGTTACTGTATATAGGCCTAGCGTCAGTAGCCCCCCGGGTGATTTGAGAGTTAAGAGGCAGGATTAATCCAAAGCCCTTTTTTTCATGAACGCAGGGAAAGTGGGGGAGGTTAACTGCGGGGGACTATGAGTGAGCCATAAAGTCTCTTTTCCCCCCTTATTAGTGTTATTGGATTTTTTGGTTGGTTACACTGTGACTTTTAGGGGGGGGGGAATGGGAAGCCAGAGTCCTTGCGAGCAGAGAGAAACTTAGTGTGTGTGAGTGTGGATGTGTGAGTGTGTAGGTGGTGTGGTGTGTGTGGTGTGTGTGTCCGGTCCGTGTCTTTCTCCAAGGGTGGCTCGATTTGTTTTTACCTTTTTTGTGTGCACCGTCGATCTGTTGCCTCTCTATGGTCCAAAGACGGCAAAATTTTTGTGTTTTTTTGTTTATCGGGGGGCGTGTGTGCACCGTTTGTGGTTTTGTGCGTGTTTTTTGGTTGAAAGGGGGATTGTGCATATCCCAGGAAAGATGCAGGACGAAAGGCCAAATGTAGTTTTCAAAATGAGGGGCATGGCTGGGTTTTCATTTCGTTTCAACAGTCTTCATCAGAATTTACTGTTGAAGTCAAAAAAGTATATCTTTGTTGGTAAACTTTATTTTAGGGGCTCTTTAGCATAATAATACAAAATTTAAAGCCGTGTAAGTAACTTGTAAGGGATTTTCTAAGAAAATAAACAGTTGTTAAGCATTATTCCCCAATTTTCCTTCTTTCCCAATTAGGGGGTTTATTCTTTAACCTTTAGTAAGGCCCGTAAGCCTATATTTTATTTATTTAAATAGTAAGTGGCAAATACAATGTGTATAACCCTGACACATGTGTGAACAAACCCTGAAAAAGTGTGAAAAAAAGATGCAGAATGGGTCCCTATTTTAAAGTGAGCATTGGGCAGCCCAGATGGTCAGGGCCCCCGCAAACCAAAGTCCCAGGGCCCCCCACCACCCCCGGCTGAAATACCCAGCCCCCCCCCATCTACAAGTGTAAAGGGGATATCAAATAATTAATCTTACCCAATGAGTCATCTAGTTTTCTCTTGTTCTATCATTTGAGGGAGGGAACAAGAGCCATATTAGCAAGGATTGAACGTTCATTGTCAATGGCGGTGGGGTTTGGGGAGAGTAATTTTTTTTCATGTCACTGGTTTTAAATTGTAAAAAAACCCCAAAAAAATGCAGAACATTAGAAATAAAGTTTTGAAGCAAAAATAAATACTTTTTGTGTTTAATGAAAAAATTTGGAACATTTGTTCAAAAAGTGCAGTGCATGTGGGTACGCAATCTAGGCCAACAGACACCCAACCAGCTTGAGCCTACGTCCTTTGCTCCTCCCTCATTGTAAATTTGTTTTTATCCAAACAAATTTTCCAGTACGTAACAACGAAATATTATCATTGCTCATTGGCCAGATTGCATTCGACTAAGGGATTCCCACATGCACTGCACTTTTGTAGCTAAGTTTCCAAAAAATTAACTTATTTATCAGAAAGGGTAGCTTGTTTCGCTTCCAAAAATATTATCATCGTTTTTTTTGATTTTAGCGGGTTTTTACAATTTAAAATAATGGGGTATGAAAAAATGAATCTGACCACCCCCCCGTCATTGATAACTTTACGTCCAATCCTTGCTAATAATGCTTCCAATTTTTCATTAACATAATGAATAGAAAAGTGGTCTTATACCTCGGCTAAAGTAAATCTGAAATGTTCTTACATTTGCTTCCCCGGGGGAGGGGAGTAGAGTGGGGGTCCTAGGTTGCGGGGGGGGCCCCCAGGGGAGTGCGGGGGGGCCTAAGCCACAAAGTAGAATCTGAAATGTTCTTACACTTTGCTTGGGGGGGGGGGGTAGAGTGGGGGTCCAAGTAGTGCGGGGGCCCCAGGGGGGCGGGGGCCCAAAACCTCTGGCTGAGAATGTCACTTTGAATAGGGACCCTTTTTCCACACGTTTTCACACTGTTCAGGGGTTTTTCAACAGTGTACCCGGGCTTTTAACATTGTATTCTGGCCCTTACTGCTTACACATAAAAGAAATATAAAAAAAAAATTTTTAAACCCCC
>NW_026945021.1:0-106579 GCF_034702125.1 Engraulis encrasicolus
TCTGGGATTCCGGGCTTTCCAGAATTTGTTGCTGTTGGAATGGTGGATGAAGTCCAGTTCATTCTCTATGATGGCAAAAGTCAGCAAGCTGTCTTTAAACAGGACTGGATGGAGGCTATGAATGCCAATGATCCTCAGTATCTCCAGAGGCAGACACAAATCGGACAGGGTACTCAACAATCTTTCAAAGCCAATATCGACATAGCGAAGGAGCGACTCAATCAGACAGCAGGTAGGTCTAATACAGCCTTGAAACTGCGTCAAATTTGATTTGTCAGTGAACTGTTAAGTATGTGGAAAGAACAGTGGTGTACTGTATATTCAGCTTGTTAATCTGTATCATATTTCTTTCTTATGTTGTCAATAGTTACATAATATCATGTTACTGCATTATTTAAAAAGGTTCTATATAAATTTAACCTACAATCCTAGAGGACATTGAAAATATGACTAATATCACTGCAGATATTGCAGTCTCAGCAGTTTACTTGGCAAACTAGCAAACCGTAACTGTGATGGGTAGAAAACAGAATTGTGTAGATGGAAATGGGAAGACGTCACCATTACTTATTACTTACCTCGGTACTCGAGGACAGCCATCCCTGAGTTAAATCATACCATGGTAATGCTTTTGGATGGTTTAAGCTTAAATGCTCATTTTTCAACAAACAATAGCATGTTATGGCTGGATATTTCACAAGTTGGAGCGCAGCAAAAGCAGAAATAAGTTTGATTTTTGTGTGATAATAAACAGCTGCATCCCTGATGTTGACTTGTGCCTTACGCTTTCTACTTATGATTTGGGAGATATGGTGGTGTGAGCTGACATAGCGTATGCACACACTTACATTTGCCATACCTACCATAAACACACACACACACACAGAGGGCAACCTCAGCTCGTCAGGCCTAGCCCATACGGGGCAACACACTTATATTTACTACATAAGGCTAGACATCTAGTAACCTTTACATACCAGTAAGTGGCAGATTGTTGTCATCATCATACAGTTTTAGATGACACTGACACAGTTATCAAGACCAAAGATAATGTAGGTGTTATATATTAATTTTAGTTGGCAAGGTTAATAGGGAAAATTCAATTTGTGGCCTACAATATCAATATTGTTGCTGTCCGGGAGAAACATATCTACACTTTTCAGAAAGTAATTCTTTATTTATTTTCAAACAAATATAAATGTATCAAATATATCCGTGTAATTGGTCAGTTTCCATGAGCATATGAGTTTTATAAATGATTTAAAATCCGCTTTTAATTATGAAATGTTTATTTACTTAGAAAATAGTGATACAAGATAAAAGTAAAAGTGGAGATACAAGGTTTCTGCCTGTCAGTCATGATATGTATCTTACCAGAGCTTATAGTTAGGAGGGGCTATAGGCAGAGGAGTGGAAGAAGAAACAGAATACGAGGAGTGGAGTAAAAATCATAATGTAGACAGGGGTGACAAACTCAAATTGACTGAGGGCCAAAATCAAAGTTTGGAATGAAGTCGCGGGCCGAACTCAACTATTATTCATGAAAATGGACTAAAATTGTGCATTCATGCAGTTCATACTCATAGTTAAATTTCACATACACTCTTTCCCATCATATTTGTCTGTTCAAATGTGTCTGCACATCCTGTGATACTGCAAATTTCAGTTCAAGTTGTGTTGCGCTGTACATTAATGGTGTATGTGGGCCAACTGTAATACACATTTGAAATGATCTCGCGGGCCAAATAAATTGGTCCGCGGCCCAAATTTGGCCCCCCGGGCCTGAGTTTGACATCCCTGATGTAGAGATTCTTGCTTAGCAGCCCTTTTCTGTGTTTCCCCGACAGTTTATTAACCTTCATAGACACACACACGCACTGCTGCCCCACATAACTCTACACTCCTCATTAGCCCCCAAACTAGCATCATCCCATCCCATCACATCACTGTTAGTCCTTAATAGCCTCCACCTAACTCCACCCCTGACCCTCATCACTGCCCTCCCCAACACACACACTGGTACCCCCAGCACTAGTCATCACACACACACACGCACGTGCGCACGCATGCACACACGCACACACACACACACACACACCAGCACTAGTCATCACACACACACACACTGCCCTCCTCACTATTCCCCCAGCCCACCTCACCTCATCCCCTCCTGCATCACTAGTCATCACACACACACACACACACACACACACACACACACACACACACACACACACACACACACACACACACACACACACACACACACAGACACACACCCCTCATCACTGTTCCCCCCAGCCCACCTCACGTCATCTCTCCTGCATCTCTAGTCCAGGGGTTCCCAAACTTGCCAAGGCCCCCCAGTCGAGTCCCCCATTACATGGGTCGTGTCGCACTATTTTTCCTGTACTCCCCCCCGACCACAGTCGTAGGCCTGTGAGTCAGTGCCCCACTAGGATATATAAAATTAACTAATGAGAATATTGTGTACTTAAATTTTGGTTTATTTTGGTGTATATTAGTAATTCAATTTGTATAATAATATATTTTAATATTCCC
The DNA here is from genome assembly GCF_034702125.1 of Engraulis encrasicolus. NCBI lineage: Eukaryota > Metazoa > Chordata > Actinopteri > Clupeiformes > Engraulidae > Engraulis > Engraulis encrasicolus. Next base: position 2,563 of record NW_026945021.1, read on the forward strand.
TACCAACTTTCTGCGGCCCCCCTAACATCCCCTCGCGCATCCCCCCCCTCCCCCCAGGGGTCCCTGGCCCCCACTTTGAAAACCACTGCTCTAGTCGTCCCTCTTAGACTGAGGCTGCTGTAGTGAGATGGAGGACTGGGGCCATCTGATCTGATCTCATCTCATCTCATGTGAGTGAATGAGTGCGTTTACATGCAGTTCAGTATCCCGAATATGAGGCATATCCCGGTTATGATCATATTCGGGATAAGGTGTTTATATGCGCACAGAACGTTATATCTCAGTCTACATTCTTGGCCGTTATAGAATTCTCTTCAAATGCGTGTAGCCTGGATACCAGCAACAGCGTTCCATGGGAAGCCCCTGTATTCGGGATAAGGTGTATACATGCGTCAGTATCCCGGCTTCTTTCGGAGAACTCCACCTAGCATATCCCGATTTCTCAGTATCCCGAATAAGGGCTTATTCGGGATACTGAAGTGTTTATATGCTCAAACGCAAATTCGGGATACTTAATATCCCGATCATATTCGGGATACTGAACTGCATGTATACGCACTCAATGGAGATCATTAGGGGCCAGAGTGGAAACACACACCACACACTCACCTCTGATACTCTACAATGCAGGAAGGGAGAACAGGCAGGCAGGCAGAGTGTAACACAGACAGACAGACAGACAGACAGACTGCAGGATGGACAGGCAGCCCAATGTAGAGTCATTGGAATGGACAGAATGAAGCACGGACAGACCTACAGATGGACAGACAGTCAATAAAACACATACAGACGAGAATGAAGGACATTCAGGTACACAGACACAGTCAGATAGACAATATGAAAGGCAGAGACACGGACAAAGAATGAACCACAGACATACAGTCATCAATGTGTCATGTGACTCAGGTGTAGAGCAGAGGGGGTGGAGCCTCAGCATGTGAAGAGCCAGTCGGACTCAGTATCATATTAGACATGTATACGTGTCATCACTCCTCCAGACTCAGTAGCATATTAGACATGTATACGTGTTATCACCCCACCTGACTCAGTAGCATATTAGACATGTATACGTGTCATCACACCTCCTGACTCAGTAGCATATTAGACATGTATACGTGTCTATGATCAGGACTCCTCACCTGCACCATACAGCTGCACACTGGACAGAGGTGCACACACACACACACACACACACACACACACACACACACACACACACACACACACACACACACACACACACACACACACACACACACCATTGCCCCACTCTGCTCAAATCTCCCCGTCTTACAGCCATTAGCACCCAAACCAGCAGCATAATCCCATCCCATCACATCTCTATTAGTCCTTAATACCCTCCAGCCAACTCCACCCCTGACCCTCATCACTGCCCTCCCCAACACACTAACGTTACCCCCAGCACATCTCACCAGCACTAGTCATCACACACACACACACACACACACACACACACACACACACACACACACACACACACACACACACACACACACACACACACTCACTGCCCTCAGCCCACCTCACCTCATCTCCTCCTGCATCACTAGTCGTCCCTCTCAGGCTGAGGCTGCTGTAGTGAGATGGAGGACTGGGGCCATCTGATCTCATCTCATCTCATCTGATGTGAATGAATGGGGATCATTAGGGGCCAGAGTGGAAACACACACCACACACTCACCTCTGATACTCTACAATGCAGGAAGGGAGAACAGGCAGGCAGGCAGAGTGTAACACAGACAGATAGACAGACAGACTGCTGGATGGACAGCCCAATACAGAGTCATTGGAATTGACAGAATGATGAAGCACAGACAGACCTACAGATGGAGAGACAGTGAATACAGCACATAGAGACAGAATGAAGGACATTCAGGCATACAGAGACTGAACCACAGACAGAGAGAAACACAGACACAGTCAGGTAGACAATATGAAGCCCAGAGAGACAGACAGAAAGAATGAAGCACAGACAGTCAGTCGTCAGTGTGTCATGTGACCCAGGTGTAGAGCAGAGGGGGGTGGAGCCTCAGCATGTGAAGAGCCAGTCGGACTCAGTAGCATATTAGACATGTATACCACTGATTCTTGAAAGTTTGGCAAAAACATGTCCCTGCAGTAAAATATTAATTCTGTTGAAAATCAACTAAACTTTCACAAACAAAATGAACCCAGGTAATGGCCAAGGGGTCTGTCACACGAATACACAGTTGTTTGAAATATTTAAGTGTAATTTTATTACTTTTCATGGCTATAAACCTGTCCACACCCTGTAAAAACGCCTGTCTCAAGGACTGGCATCATCATTTCAATTGACTTAAAATACAAAAATCACTAACAGAATTGAACAATATCATCATGATGTGGAAGACCATATTGATTGGTTCTACAGATGTGAACATAGTGGATGTAAAACAATATTTACTATTATTTACTGATTGCTCAAAATGTGTCCAGCATATTGGTCACCACCGTCAGATTTTTTCTAAAAGACAATAAAATCAGGTATGCACAAGGTAATTTTCATTACTGAGGACCCCTTTTCAAACCTTTAGCTCTACTGCCTACTTCACCATCACTGAAGCTCCTGTAAGTTTATTATTTTGTCCTCAATTTGTTAATTTGTTTGGACACTGGTACTGTCCCAACCATAAACTGTCAACACCGTCGGGGTTTTTAATAGTATTGTATTACATTAATGTTAATAAATATATTTTTTTTCAGAAAAGGTATGAAGCACCCAAGAAACAGAGCGAAAATGAAATGGCTAATGTGAACAAACAATGCATAATATTTAAAAGAGTGTTTTTTTGTCTCACACCGTCAGATGTCACCACCGTCAGATTTTGTTCTGCTCATCATGTTGTTCCATATTTTACTAAATTGTGCTGGTTAATGAAACATTACTAGGCATGTTAGTAATAATTGTGATCCAAAATGATACTCTAGCCACCACTGAGGTGCATTTGGAGGTTTTTTTGTCAGAAAACCTGACGGTGGTGACATCTGATGGAGTTCACCAAAAAAACACATGTTTTACGTGTTTTTGACATGTTTTAAGAATATGCATACAATAAGTATCTACAGTTATGTTGAATTGTTAAAGTAATTCACTTTAATACAGTAAACATGTGTTTTTACTTCTAATTCTGTCTGCCGCGGTTGACTAAACAAGAAAGAGCCCATTTTATGAAAATGTTAAACATGGGGAGCTTGGCCAATGCATTCACTGCACAGCCAAGACCTACATCTATGATAATACACCTCTATATTTTGGATTTGAACAACTGAAAAGCTGTTTTTTGTACCACATTTTCAACAACCAGTGGCTTCCTTCCTAGATAATCTAACTAATGAAGTAAAAACACATGCTCATACTGTGCACACACAATTTTTTTTTGCAAATGTTTATGCAAGATGCCATTGACTTGAGAGGGCTATTTATTTTGCTAAATGCAGGTACTAATTAGGCCACTTTCACCACTTTCAGATTACTGTCACCACCGTCAGTTCTTAAGTCACCACCGTAAGAAGGAGTTTTGGACATTTTAAAGGAATGTGCTTACAACATTTTCCTTAGGAGTTGTTAAAATATCAAAGTAATAGCCAATTTAAGCCTACACGAATATTTGTGAAATTACAAAAAATTGTTTGTTCTATTTAGGCGTTAAGTAAGCATCGTATGACGGTACATATTTTAAAATTAGAACACATGAAACAGTATTAAAATAGAACAAAAGTGAATTTTCAACATTTAAAGGCATATGTGTGAACCAAAAAATACACATAATCACTTAAAAACTCCAGATACATATGCAACCAAATCAATACAATTTTAATAACTTTTAATTGTGTCTGACGGTGTTGACAAAAAACAAGGTATGATCGGAGAAAAGCCTGATTTCTGAAAAAAATACATAATGGGGAGATTGGCCTTGTGCATTTCTGAAAAGCCAAGACCTTAGTCTACGAGGATATACCATATAATTTTGTAATTCACTTTGTTTTTTTCTGTCAACATTACAACCTGTTTTAGCCACTTTCTCAAGAATCAGTGATACACACACACACACACACACACACACACACACACACACACACACACACACACACACACACACACAATACACACACACACTGCCCTGATCACTGTAGAGTGGAAACACACACCACACATTCACCTCTGATACAGTAAGCTGCAGAAAAGGGAGCCGGAAGAAGACCTATGTACAGACAGACAGACATATAGACTGACTGACATATACACAGACAGACAGACAGACAGACCTATGGAGTGACGGACATGGACAAACTGAAGTGCAGATAGACAAGGAAGGAAGTGAAGGAAGTGAAGGACAGCCTTAGGGACTGAAGCAGATGTAGACAGACAGAGAGTGAAACACTGACATACTGAACGTTAAATATGAAGCACCAGGAGATGAATGAATCACAGCAGGTTTGTACGAAATTCCGAATTGAATGAATTTTAATTCAAAGTAATGCCATAATACGAACACTGGGTGGTGTCATTACCTTGAATTTCCTTGATATTCAGCTACACCACCCATTGAGAGTACATAGAACACCACCACCTAGTGTTCGTATTATGGCATTACTTTGAATTCAAATTCATTCAATTCGGAATTTCGTACAAGCCTGAATCACAGACAGACAAGGAAGAGAGAATACAGAACAGACAGGCAGAATGAAGCACAGACAGGTGGACAGACAGATAGAAGGGTGTGTCTCCTTTGTAGAGCAGAGGGAGGGGACTCTCAGCATGAGAAGAGCCAGCGGGGACCCAGCACCACACACACACACACACACACAACTTCCCTTTGTGGTTCAACTGTCATTAAATCCCACAATACAATTACATTCACATTCACCTAATGTGTTAGCGTCATGCAACTAAAATATTGGTACTACGTAGACAAACCTTTGGATTATTATTATCTTGTTTACTCCCAAGATATATAATTATATATTGTAGGCCCTATATTGAGAGTAAATCATTTTACAAAGATGAAATCATTACTTTGTTTCACCTAAGAGGATAAAATAGGCAGCTGTGAAATGTTATCATGGAGACTGCCATGAGTAAATGAGCAACTGATTTGCATCACAACTTCAATTTTCAGATATTTTCATTTTCACATTTTACAAAGGACAGTATTAACTGGTTAGCTCATGTAAATATATGAAAAATGCATTTTGAACAATAGCATGTGTGGCTCACTTTGACTACATAATTGTACAAGTATGATTTTCATATTGAGTTCATGTACAGTGTCATGTCATGTTCAATACAGTTTTTTTCTCACACATTTTTCTTCTCTTCCTTCGTCAGGTGTGCACACATTCCAGTTCATGTATGGCTGTCAGTGGGATGATGAAACTGAAGACATAAACGCATTTCGGCAGTACGGTTATGACGGAGAGGACTTCATCTCCTTTGATGTGAAGACCATGCAGTACACTGCTCCAGTGCAGCAGGCCTTCCCAACCAAACTGAAGTGGGAGAACTCACCGGGACAACTCGATTTTATGAAAAACTACCTCAGCAATGAGTGTGTTGAGTGGCTCAAGAAATATGTTAACTATGGGAGAAGCTCTCTGGACAGGAAAGGTAAAGCTGTACACAGTAGCAACAGCCGCATTATGTACTGTAAGCTGTAATGTGCAGTGATGCAGTCCTTCCTGTAGTGTAGAATAAGGGGTGATTTATGCTCCGAAACCAACTTCACTGCGTCCTGATGCAGTCAGCCACGCAGTTATTTTCCCCCCCTCCACAGTGACTGGGGGTGCTGCCCTGAAAATGTGACTATCCGCAGTTGAGCGACGCAGTTACAGAAACAGGAGCCGCTGTGATTGGTCCTCGAGAAGAGCCTGCGCTGTCCTCGAGAACAAGCTACTTCTTTGTTCTAACCTTCGTCGGGCTACGGACTGTGTGAGCTCTTCATAAAATAAGTTGCCCGTGCTTTGTAGTTTCATTTATTTACACGAACCAAAGACAACAAGTGCGCTTAAAGTTATGAAGCTGAAGTTATATTTGAACAGTTCAACAGTGTTTCCGAGGAAACATTCCGCTTCGTGCGACCCATCCTCGACAAATGAGCAACTTCTTTGTTCCAAACCACCGCGGTGGCTGCCAGTGCGATCAAAAATGCACGTGACATAAAAATGTAATGTTTCATTTTCATTGTCGTCGAGTCTGTGTCGCTGTCCCTACCATAGCGATGGAAACTGAGAGCGCAGCTAGAATAGAGCTAATAATCTAAATTAACTGCGTTGACTCACTCCGTTGAGGCTCTAAACAGAGCATATCTCGCCCTTAAAGTGTATATCTCAGTTTAATTTTTATTCAAAATAATGGAATTCCTGCGATAGTTCTACCACTTCAATAATTATCCATCGTTTTTTTCACACAACAGGGCATCAGAAAATGAAATATAATGGGGAAAAGTGTGTATTTTCAGTAACATGTTCAGAAGAATTCTAATCTATTGTGTGACGTCAGCCGAGTCCATTCACTAGCCCGCAGCCGTAGCCCTGCATTCTGTACAGTGTGTGATTGATATTATGCCGTACGGGTATGAAATAAATATCATTGGCAATATTATATCATGACCGCTACAGGGAGCCATGTGACCGTGAGGTAGTAAAATAGCCTAGCAGTGTTGGAACTATGCTGAAAATTTCGGGGGCTCTCGTCACCCTTAGTAGGCTAGGTCTATCACGCCATTTCGTCATGTCCAAGTGGGAAAGAATGTAAACAGCGACGAATAATAAATAAATAAAACAATTTCGGTGAATCATGCGTTCCAAGCTTTTTAACGTCAAGGCACAAAGCAGTCAGCTTCATTGTAAGAGTGGCAGAGTTTACCAAATTCAAACGACTGCAAAGCAATCTGTCTGGGCACAGCGGAAAGCACCTGTGCGGTCCACACGGCGGTCAGCAGAAAACAAACTAGACTGCCTGTGCAGTCGCCTTCGACTGCTTAAGGTATATCCCCGAAACGCGACGCTTCCAGTCCCCAATCATTCCTACCACTCCCGTCCACCTTTTCATGAACGTTTATGATAAATACAAAATATAAAATAAATGTATTTAATATCTATACATAGATCAATGACGTGCATAGGCTTAAAACCAAATGACTATTGTGAAAATGAAGAAAAAAATGGGGCAAATGGTAACACTGTTTTAATGGTTCACTATTACAGACTGGTTATTACACTGTACCTGGTATTGCCTATTTTTACACTGGTATTACACTAGTATTACATGGTATTAAATATTGTTACACTGGTTATTACACTGTAGGCCTACCTGATATGGTAGATTCACTGAAATGGTGAACCATTAAATTAAGGAGTTACCGGGCAAATCAATCCACCCAGTCAGAAGTTATGGGCCAAATAGAAATTCCACCATTTTGAAAGTGTTGACCTCCAAACTCGAATCAGTTCATGAACCTACCCTGCAGCATTCACACACCAAATCTGGGACAAATCCATCCACCCGGTCAGAAGTAATGGGCCAAACAAAAATTCGGCCATCTTGAATTCGGCCATCTTGAAATTGTTGACCTCCAAACTCGAATCAGTTCATGAACCTACCCTAGAACATTCACACACCAAATCTGGGACAAATCCATCCACCCGGTCAGAAGTTATGGACCAAACAAAAATTCGGCCATCTTGAATTCGGCCATCTTGAAAGTGTTAACCTCCAAACTGTAATCAGTTCATGAACCCACCCTAGAGCATTCACACACCAAATCTGGGAGAAATCCATCCACCCGGTCAGAAGTTATGGACCAAACAAAAATTCGGCCATCTTGAATTCGGCCATCTTGAAAGTGTTAACCTCCAAACTGTAATCAGTTCATGAACCCACCCTAGAGCATTCACACACCAAATCTGGGACAAATCCATCCACCCGGTCAGAAGTAATGGGCCAAACAAAAATTCGGCCATCTTGAATTCGGCCATTTTGAAATTGTTGACCTCCAAACTCGAATCAGTTCATGGACCTACCCTAGAACATTCACACACCAAATCTGGGACAAATCCATCCACCCGGTCAGAAGTTATGGACCAAACAAAAATTCGGCCATCTTGAATTCGGCCATCTTGAAAGTGTTAACCTCCAAACTGTAATCAGTTCATGAACCCACCCTAGAGCATTCACACACCAAATCTGGGACAAATCCATCCACCCGGTCAGAAGTAATGGGCCAAACAAAAATTCGGCCATCTTGAATTCGGCCATCTTGAAATTGTTGACCTCCAAACTCGAATCAGTTCATGAACCTGCCCTAGAGCATTCACACACCAAATCTGGGACAAATCCAAACATCCGTTCAAAAGTTATCGCGTTAACACGAAAGACCTTACGCGGCGGCGGCGGCGTTTCGGGGATATAATGAACCTCCCTTGCAATATGTCCAAGCCGTATGCTATGTCAAATGGCACATTTGTCTACTTGTTTCGAGTACCATGTTTCAGTGTCATTGCCGCAAGTTTCTGACAAACCAAATAGTTGAGCTGCACAACGTGACACTATCATAAACAACATGATGAAGCGCCCCCCTCACGTTTGACATCCTCGGACCGAAGTGTCTCATAAGGGGGTAAAGACCGTGATAGTGTACACACATTTCACAGTGATGTTGGTGAAAACTAAACGAAGTTGCCTCCCACGGCTAAAACGCAGAATAATGCCGAAAATGTAATGCCCCCCTCAGTTGTCCTGGCTACAGGGCAATTGGCGTTATCACTGCTTCTTATTCAATGTAGCCTGCCATGCCAGCACTTGCATTGCACTCGCGCTGCACTTGTCTCACAATGCAATCAGCTGCGTGCTCCGGACCAAATAGCCTACCCTCTTATAGAGATGCTGGGATGCATCTAAAAACTTGGATCCAACGCGCGTAGTAGGAAAATAGAGAAAATAGAGACTGAAAAGATACAACCAAAAGGCTCTACTCGAAGGCTCCAGCTAACGCTGTTGAAAGATTGTTTGCATCTTCCGCTCTCCCTGGCCATCTGAATGAGAGGCTTTTATCAAACGTCATACCAAATCTTATTTAGGCCTACATAGGCTAGTTTTGGTAGCCTATTTATGTTTATATTTGATCTGGCAATTATTGATTTTTTTACTGTCTTGCTTGAGCCGTTCTGTTTGGATTACTTGAAGACTTTCCATGGATTATCCTGCATCGTATCAGTGTGAGTAACCACATAAGTATCATTAGAGATGAGCTATTGATTTGTGACACGCATGTGGGTGACCTTTATTGAATAGAACAGTCAAAGGAAATTGAAAATAGGCCATGTCATTTTTTACAACAGTGGCATTGTTCCTCGGGTGCTATACTTTACTGTTTTGCACCTAGGAAACGCTGCTCACAATGACCACATTATTGCTCATTATGTCGGCAAAGGGTATAGGCTACAACAGTAGGCTACCCTATTGTAGGCTATATTTTGGTCTTTTTGTAGGCTAGCCTACGTATCCCCTCATGAAACGGTAGGCCTAACTTGCCTGCCGCAATTTCAGAACCATGGACAGTCACTCCACAGGCCGGCGAATAGGCCTACCACATTTTACGCAGATCATTTCAAGAGACCCGTTTGTGCTGTTTGTAATTTAGGTAGCCTATTGCATTTAGCTGACACGATATTGGCAGTTAATGAGCATTTTAAAGTTTACTGAAAAGTTTACTTCTACTTTGATCGACCGGTGTAGGCCTATTAAAAGCAAGCCCAAAAATATGAAGGGACTAGTCAAAAAAGAAGCCCATGTCGCTTATTATAGGCCAAAGCAGAATTTGCATCCCTGCCTGTAGGATTTCTGCTAAAACTAGTTGGCCTCAAGTTACTAAATCATTTGGAAGTTGTTACAATGCCCTGTATGAGAAAAGCTGCACGAGTTACTGGTAGTTGCGATTTCTATTATAGGCCTAAGGCAGGCCACGGCCGTTATATCATTAGTGATCGTCACCTTGCCTATGTAAAATTCCAGGCAAATAAAATGAGAACGTTCACCCATGAACTCGCCTAACGCAGTCGCCAGGTTAGAAACCCACATTTGCCACAACAAACAACAAAAATCATTGTTTAACATCGTTTTTGGAGGGACTTATATGTGTGGATCATTTATTGAATACAGTGTGTACACATTGATCCAAAGTAGTGGTTAACCTGCGATATACACTTTAAGGGAGAAGGGTGAGACTTGGACATTATATTAGTGGAGCTCGTAGAACAGGCTGAATCTAAAATCTCAATCAGAGATTTTCTTATTTTCATAGAAGTTGTCTTTGAAATGTTTCAATTAGCAATGTTTTATGACTTTAAATCATTTACAATCAATCTTACATAGAGCTTCTCTCTCATTGACTTTGAATGTATATTTTACACACATCATTTGGGATTACGCTGGACAATATACATAGTATACATATTCCATTCTCTTTGTCCCCTCAGACATTTTTATGCCCTGAAAGATCCTACTGTATTGTGAAATTGTCACGTTTTATTTGTATAAATAGATCTTTGTAAAAAAAAAAAAAAAGACCTTTGCCTTTCTGATCTTGTATGGTTATTGACATTGTTATTGCTTCTATTTCTTTCTCATTATTTCAAATCTATCGTTTTTAATGCTGTGTCCCTCCAGTGGCTCCTGAGGTCTCCCTGCTGCAGAAGGGCTCTGAGGTGGCGTGCCATGCCACAGGCTTCTACCCAGACTCAGTGATGATCGCCTGGAAGAAGAACGGACAGGAGATGGATGATGATGTGGATGTGGGGGAGACCCTGCCCAACGAGGATGGAACCTTCCAGAAGAGAGCTGTACTCACCGTCTCACCTGAGGAGAGGAAGAATGCCCAGTACTCCTGCGAGGTCACACACAAGAGCGGAGAACCCATTAATGAGGTCTTGGATGAAGCGAAGTTGATCCGCAGTGGTGAGATAAGATACACAGACACATACTGTACACACAGACATAACACACCTCCTTTGTTGAATAGACACACACAGCCAGAGCCACAGCTGATATATTTGCACTACAGCTGATCTAGTGCACTACAGTTGTTAGATCATTCACAAAAGCGGAGAGCCCACTGTTAGGAATCTGGCAAAGGATGATGGTGGAGGCAAGATGCTCTTTCTAAATAACTCAATGAAACACAGAGGACAGATGATATACAAGTCCACTTTCTTCAAGGGTTTTGACTGCGTTGACTGGATATAACATGGCACTTGCCAGCAGTATACAACAGTGGCTTCACTAAAGATAATGCTATAGCATGTTTAATTGTTTACCGTCAACCTCCTTGCTAAGTTATAGTAGTTATGATTAACTTAGGAACTTATTTTGGTTAGCTGTGTTGTTTGTATTCTACATATTCCTTGCGTTGATGTCAAAAAGGTCTTATTTGTCTGTTTAATTCTGTCGTGGAGGTAACTAACAAGACTGTCTTTTTAGGCAATGGGGATTCTGGCATTGGCATGGGCGTGATCATTGGCATCATTGCTGCTGTTCTCGTGGTTGGCGGAGCTATTGCTGGCATTGTTGTCATGGTGTTGAAGAAGAAGGGTGAGAACTTCCTTTCATGTTGTTTCATTGCCTTTTACAAAGTAAAACTGTCCCATAGATTGCATCAGCCTGATCTAAATTTCTATTTATGTTTACAGACTATGAGAAGGCATCATCGCGTGAGTATTGCTTTCATTCATGAGCATTTCATAGTACTCTACGGTATTTGACCCAAAATGCTGACACGTCTGAATGATGGTACTGTTTACTGGTGATGTCTTCGTCATCAATCATTTTTATCACTGACCAAGCTTACAGTACATACATCTTTGTAATCTTCCATAATGTTGCTGTGATTTTGAGACTGTACAATGCCCTTCTTGCAAGTGACATATTTTGATACAGTAATGATGGCACATATACAGTGATTATGGCAATACTAGTTTTTATTTCAGGCATGTAGTTCATCACCTGTACCTTTTCATCCAGTCACAGTACATGTGTTTTAATTAATGCTGTATATTCTTTAACATTTGCAGACGGTGACACCAACTCTGACATCTCCAACCCCAACCCCATTGTCCGGTACGGTGCATGTGGTTTTATGTGTTTCTGTATCATCAGTGTCATAGAATAAATTTGAATGAGGCTCCCTTCAAGGTGCTCACAGTGTGCACTGTGCAAACTGCAGTGTTAATAACTCTATATAAGCTACTGCTCTTACAGATGAACTTTTAAATAATTTACAACTCAAACTATCCCGGTAAAAGACAGCAGTCTGCCAGTGATGCAAAGAACATAACAATGTAATATGAATCCCATTAACTTTTCATGCACACATATTCACATATTCACATATAGACATAGCCTGACAAACCAGACCATTCATTTTGAATTACTTTATACAACATAATTCTTGTGGTCTGGCAAAACCAGTCTAGTGAAGACGTTCACTCGACGAAAGAGCAAAGCTTCCACACACACCACCTCAATTTTAGATTATCTCTCATTCTCTCTCTCTCTCTCTCTCTCTCTCTCTCTCTCTCTCTCTCTCTCTCTCTCTCTCTCTAGTTGTAGATGTGATCTAAGATTTATTTGCATTCATTTCCTCTGTAGGACTGCTGAAACCGAGAAACTTAACGCCGACCCCTCTGTGTGAAGAGTGAAGGGCCCAGCCATGGCTCAATCAGCTGGGCACTGGTGTGCTACTGTCCGGCTCAAGTAATTTGCAGAGACCTAATCTCTCCCCACTCGCTTCCTGTCACCCTCTACCTGTCCTGTCACAAAAATAAAGGCGTATGCCTTGTTCACACCAAGCGACGGAAGTCATGATTTCTCTATGGAGGGTGCGCAACCAGAGCGAATTCGCCAGGGGCGAAGGGAACTGAGTGAACAGAGGAAATTTCAACAATTAAAGTCAAGCTAATATTATGGTAATGAGCTATGACGCGGTTTGGCAAAAAAAAACAATTGGAATGTTCCTCTCCAAGCCAGAGCCGTTATGTGATTAGCTAAATCAAACATGTCAATGTAACTTATCGAGCAAATTCATGGAGAAACCTCTTCTGCTACTTTCACGACAAGGCAGCGTAGGTCGTTCTTGGTGTGGACAAGGTATTAAAGCCCCAAAAAAATCTTTGAAGAGTGAGGAGTGCTGAAGGAAAATCATTCAGCACAAATCAACTGATGTAGATACTTGTATATATTTATAAACTTACAAGATGACTTGTTTGATTTTTTTCCCAGCAATAGACCATTCACTTTTTGCTGACTGGGGTTTATTTGCACTATTGTTATTTTCCATGACAGTGGTCCAAATTGTGGAATAGTCGTCTGTAAGCCAATTCATGTCTATGAGACAATCTTTGAAGACATTATTTTGAGTACCTGAATGAGTTGGTGATTCTTGTTTGGTTCTCTGGTTAGCTTACTTTTTGGATTTGTTTGTGCAATGTTTTGTAATGTTTTGACATTTTCAACAAGCGCAACTTTCTTTCACTTTTCAACATTAAACTAAATTGGTGGTGGTGGCAAATGCAGTAGTGTGGATTCTTATGGAATCCACAAATGTAAGGTTTCATTTTTAAAGTACATGTTTAATTTCTCTATCCGGAACGCCATTGCATCAAGATATAGCTTAAGGAACTCACAAGAAAATGTGGACATCCTGATCAGATTACTAAATTGTATGATCGATTTCCAGTTTTAAAAACAAATAAAATAAAAGGTACCCATTTGGAAATGGTTGTGTATGATGTATTTTGTAGTCAGAATAATTCTGGTAATCTGAAAAATCAGAAATCATCCCAAATCAATTATGAACATGATCGTAATGGATAGCTGCTAATCACTATTTTATGTGTTTGTGGCACTGATCATGTAAGTACCTGTTTATTTTGTTCAACATCCATTTGAGACATTAGGTTTTGATTGATTGATTTGAATCTGTCCTATAATTACACCTTTGTTGTAATATCTACAATAGCTCTTGCAATACCTACTGTAGGTGTATATTGTAATATCAATAATATTTTGATCAGGACATCTAAGTTAGCATGTCACCAGTGTGAGTGAGTTGCAGATTATGTAATTATCTACTTCATAGTAATACACATGCCAAGGGGGAGCTGTGGTGAGTCAGGCTCGAGTCTAGCCTGGGTCATTTCCCAACCCTACCCCATCTCTCTCACACTTGTTTCCTGTTCTGCCTATTAAGGGCCTAATAAATAGTTCAAAATCTGTTTTAAATACTACACAATATACGTTATGAATCTTGTTATAACTGAAGTAGAAACTAAATCAGAGGGTGTGTGTGAGTGTGTGCTCCATTTCAATTGAGCATAAGCAGACTTAACATCATATGTCACAACAAGACTTTGATGATTCTGCAAAGGGAGCCCTAATCATGACCACACCTCTTGCCCTCGAGGGAGGGAGGGATATTGTGTTCCGTCAGATTGTCAGCAACATGGCTATAGAACATTTTTGGGAAAGATGTCTCCTGGATGATCCTGTGGACTTTTTAAAAAGGTATTTTTAGGGGCTTTTTGTGCCTTTATTGATAGGAAAGTGGAGATTATGACAGGAAGTGAGTGGGGAGAGAGATGGGGCAGGGTTGGGACATGACCGAACCTGGGTCTCCATGGGCAATCAAACCCAAATGTGGGGGCTTAGAGCGCTGCACCACAGCGCCCCCCGATCCCGTGAACTTTTGGGCAACATTGGATTAAGCAAAAGGTTGAACCGTTGAAGGATAAAGAATCATATTTCATCGTGGCCCTGTTAATCTTGCGGGTCAATTTAAAGGTCAAAGTTATCAACTTCTCAGAAATGGGAATAGACCGACGCAAGACCAATGCAAATGTTCTGGAATATGAGTTTGACAGCACCTTTGACGTTGAACTGTTCAATGAATGGATTGAATGCAGATATCAGACTAAAGCACAGGTTCCCAGAGATACACCATATCAAATCGATACACTCCCCTACTGATTCTATGTCCTGGATGCTACAGTAAGTGGTACCTTGCATGGCAGCCTTCAACATGGGTGTGAATGGGCGAGTATATGAGGCATCCAATGTAAATGTTTTTATGTTTACTGTATGGTCTATAAAGCACCTTTGAGTGTCTAGAAAACCTATGCATTATTAATATTATTAAAGCACTTTGTATTCAAGTCCTTACACTGACAGGCGGGGTGGGTAACCAGTAGCTTACTCTCCTCCACCTGAGCATGGCATCGACCCCACACACTACTGAGGAGCCTGCTGTGGGATAAGTAGAGACTCCATTTCGTTATGTGTAGGCCAATATGCTGTGATCAGTGATCACGACTAATGAGAATCCATCACACTTTACCTTGCATTAGTCCATGTCAAATATCAACCAAGATTCGGTACGTTTATGTACACACTCATAAAGTAATGGATATGGCCATCAACAATACTTATACACTGACATTTAAATGATTCACAGTGGCTACACTGGCTGTTCTAACTGTGCTCAGACCATTAGTAATAAAAAAAATAGGAGTGGTTTACTGTAAAAGCCTTATTATTACTTTCACATTTCCAACCAGTCTAAGACCAATGCCTCAGATAACTTTACACCACACGATGCTGCTGGCTATTTTCACCCCACCCAAGTGGACATGCTTCAAGCTCTGATAAACCATAACACTGAGTCGAGGCAACTGCTTTGAAGTCTCTCACATCAAGAAGTCTAGGACAGTGGTTCCCAACCTATGGGTCAGGACCCAACCTATGGGTCGCCAAAGATCCACAGTGGGTCGCGAAGCCCTCTTCATGTTAAGGGGTTTAATTTTAATATCATATATAGCCCATGTTGAATATATGACAAAGCATTTAAAAATTTAAATTAATACATGAATAGAACTTAGAAGCAACAACATGTAAGTCATACATTAAACATTTATTCTATATTTGACTGAAGACAAATTGAGGAATAAAATGATAACGAATGAGTTTTCGATGGAGAGTATCATGTGAGTATCACGTGCGGGTGCTCGTACGATTGGGTCACCAAAGCTTACAATGGTAAAAATATGGGTCCCTGAAGAAAAAGGCAGGGAACCACTTGTCTAGATCATACCCGACCTCCTCCATGTAATACTGTATGTCTTATTGCAGTAAAAGTGACTTTTTGACCCATGTGCATTGTGCATGAATGCCCTCCATCTTGATACATATGGGGAGGGATCGGGATATGACCCAAGCCAGACCTGACAGCCTGCTTGTAGTGGTCACTTTAGCACAGGGCACCACAGCATCCCCTTATGCCCTCTTCCTACGTAGACCACTGCATAATGTGGTTTCATCCAGCAATTACTGTCACTACATGGGTCAAAGACATTAGTGATAAAATTGAGATGGAAAAAACTGTTCCTGTCCTATAAGTCCCATTGTCATTGTCAGTTGAAAAATAAATACTTGTGTTGGCCAACATTACTTGCATAATTTTTCACATCGAATGATGCAGTTATTCACTTTCATGATTATCTTTGCTATGTCAAATGGTGCTGGACAATGTGAGTGATGGAGACATGCGTAGTCCACAGTGTGAGTGCTCAAAGGTGTAAGGGGGTGGGAAGGGTATCGAGGATAGTCAACGTTAATAACACCTAGATTTAGATTTTCCAACCACCATGCTGATCACCTGATTCTTTGCTGGTTGGATCAAATTTGTTGTGGATTTTCTTTGATTCCTAGTTTTTTTTTCAGTGACAAAGCAGTCTACCTCACAAGATGCAGTGGAATAAGTTGTGTAATAGCTTTGTAATATCATGTGCTGTGTTGTACACCATGAATTTACTTCTACTTTTACTTTTGATACCTCTGGTGTCATGATAGAAGGATGAGTTATTTATGGTTCTTTGTGAAATAATGTGCATTGTATATTATGAATACATCATGTGCACTATGTGATTCTTACAGAATATCAAATCTATGTGTTTGTCATGTAGGCAGAAAGGTAAAGATTTTGTTGTGTCTACTCTGGTAGCCAGCGCACAGATCCAAAGACCTAGTGGCAGTACTCAGTAAATTTACTATGCTTATAATCTAAATAATAATCTAGAGGACACTATTACAGTAGTCCAGACGGGAGGTGATGAAGACTTGTATCAGAGTCTCAGCAACAGTGTCTGACAGTGAGGGCCGGAGTCTGCATATGTTTTTTGAGGTGGAAGAAGGCGGATTTGGTGATGTTACTGATGTGAGCTTGGAGTGAGAGGCTGCAGTCCAGGGTCACACCCAGGCTCCGCACTTCTTAGGAGGGCCTGCGTTCAATAACGTCCCCAACTGTCTTGGACAGAGACGGAGGGGCCACCACCATGAGCTCGGTCTTGTTGTTGTTGAGTTTGAGCAGATTGATGGCCATCCAGGTCTTTATGTTGTGCAGGCATTTAACTAGTGATAGGGGATGGAGACTGGGATATGGTTTTGCGCTGATGTATAGCTGGGTGTCGTCAGCATAGCAGTGAAAACTGAGCCCATGCTGACGAATGATCTGGCCGAGAGGGAGCATGTATATGGTGAACAGCAGGGGGCCAAGCACTGAGAAGTGAAACCAGGAAAGAGCAGAGTCAGAGAGTACTAAGAGTTCATGGAGACAGACAGTGAATCAAGATGGTGTGGGAGACTGTCAAAAGCTGCAGATATAGGAGGATGAGAAGGCTGATAAGGCCGTTGTCTGCAGCTATGAGGAGGTCGTTAATCTTAATGAGCGCTATCTCCGTGCTGTGGTGGGGTCGAACGCCAGATTGGTGAGGTTCATAGAGGTTATGGTGGGACATGTGATGCTGAAGTTGGGCCGCCACCGCTTTTCCCAGGATCTTGCTGAGGAAGGGTAGGTTGGAGATTGGGCGGTAATTTCCAGGATCATCAGAGTCCAGGCTGGGTTTTTTAAGGTTGGGAATGACCACAGCCGTTTTAAAACTGGATGGCACCACACCAAATGTGAGAGAGGTGTTAATAATGTCAGTCATGGTATGGCAAAGTGTGGGCAGACACGCCTTTACCAGGGCCGTGGGCATGGGGTCCAGTTTGCTAGAGGTAGATTTAGCTTTTGACACAAAATCCATGACCTGGTCATTACTGAGTGGTGAGAATGAAGAGAGAGAGAATACTGATGTGGATGAGTAGAAGAGGTGGAATTGAATCAGGTTAAAGGCAGGTGGATATGGAGCGCCTGACTGATTGAGCTGTAGGTGGATATCATCCACTTTCTGCTGGAAGAAGGTTTGGAACTTGCAGCAGAGTTCTGCAGCATCTGATGGTTGGGGTGGATCTGGAGGGCGGAGGAGACGGCTGACAGTTGAGAAGACCTGCTTTGGTTAATTCTAGTGTTTGCTGATGAGAGTAGAGTAGTACAGAGTTTTAGCCCATAAGTAAGTACATGAACACATGTTTATTCTTTTTGTGATGTTGTATATGACAAATAATATACAGTACTGTATAGTGGTTATAATTTAATCATAAAATCATTTTAGGTCAATTAGGTATGAAGTATCTGCTAATTTTATGTTTTTTGCTCTCTTACAAGAAGATGATGTTTCTGCTTCATCAGATAAAACCACTCCACCGAAAGTATGAAGGCTTTTGGCCCAGCCTTGGCTCAGTCGGCTGGGCGCTGTTCTTCTGTGCCGGCAATCCGGGTTCGGGTCCGGCCTGGGTCATTTGCTGAGTCTTCCCCGTCTCTCTCTCCGCTCACTTCCTGTCACCCCCTGGGCTGTCCTATCGCAATAATAAAGGCTTAAAGCCCATAAAATATGAATGCTTTCAAATCACTATGGTTTGTGTAATGGCTATAGAAAATGTTTTTATGGAAGATTTGTTGATGCTGTTAAATTTCGTATTTGCATAAAGGTTTCGAAACCTTTGAGTTCCACTTACTGAGTAAAGGACAATGTCCTCATTCATTGTAGTCATTCATTTAACATCTGTTTGAGTTTTAGAATTAATTTGATATTTAGAATTGCGCTCCATATATATCTTTGTTTCTGGTCTCATGATGGTTGTATGGTTAACTGTTGTTCATTCTTTCATAATTTTGTACATATCGAATCTAGTACATACTTGTAAATACTATGTAAAAAACGTGATTGCTCAATTTTCTTGCTAAGGGTGTTAAGGTTTTACTTTTTTGCCCTCTATGCTAAAAAAGTGCTGCTTCCAAAGGTCTGATGATGATTTATTTCCCTTCCCTTCAAAATTGAAATTTTTTTGAAATTGGTTGTTGCTTATAAAATGTAAACATTGTCTATTGCACTATTTATTTTAAGCATCACAGCATGTTACTTAGGTAATGCAAGATCCATGGAGTGCATCGCCTATATTTAGTTTGTGTAATATTTTAAGATTCAAGCAGCATTTTTTTAATGTAGGCGTAAATTCCCCATCTGGTTGTAAATACGGTACTTGTTTGAATCTATCAAAAATAAACCATGCCTTGGCCCATGTACTGTATAGTGCATTGTGTATTTCTTCTATGGTTCCTGTGTTTTGTTGGCCTGTACCCATCTATCCTAAGTGTGATGCGGCACTACGTTTCATGCAGAGCTTTGAAGGCTCATCGCATCAGCAAGTGGTTTGTGGTACAACAGATGGATGGAAAAACAGTTTTATGTCAACGGAAAAAAGTTTCCTGGTTAATAAATAGGAAATGTATGCCCATGGCAAGAATTAAGACATGTTTTCAGGCTTTAAAACAACAGTATTGTACTGTATATGCAAAACTCAAAAAGTCTAAGGACTACACAACAAGAAATAGCAGACCTGTTAATATACCCATTACAGAAAGCAATGTATATACCTGAAAGGCCATCAAAGCTGAAATCCCATACAGCTGTACTTTGGTAACAATGCTCATCAGATAGATTATACACAGAAGAGGCAGATATGATGTAGCTATGATGACATGGTCTTGTCACCATGATTGTCAACTTAGCATAATAAAGACAGCTAAAAAAAAATGTAAATTTGTCATGACCCAAAGTCACTTAATAACAACAGTGATGAAACAGTCATGACATTAACATAATGTTTATGACATGTACATGACTGTGTCATGACATGGTTTTGACACTGGATGGATTCCCTCTGCACTCTTGGCTGAAGGCCTTATTATATCCCCGAAACGCGGAGCGTCGGGGATGTAATGGTTTTGCGTGCGCCGCCGCCGCCGCCGCGTCCGCGTCCGCCGCCGCGTCCGCCGCCGCCGCGTAAGGTCTTTCGTGTTAACGCGATAACTTTTGAACGGATGTTTGGATTTGTCCCAGATTTTTTGGGTGAATGCTCTAGGGCAGGTTCATGAACTGATTCGAGTTTGGAGGTCAACACTTTCAAGATGGCCGAATTCAAGATGGCCGAATTTTTGTTTGGTCCATAACTTCTGACCGGGTGGATGGATTTGTCCCAGATTTGGTGTGTGAATGCTCTAGGGTAGGTTCATGAACTGCTTCGAGTTGGGAGGTCAACACTTTCAAGATGGCCGAATTCAAGATGGCCGAATTATTGTTTTGCCCATAACTACTGACCGGGTGGATGGATTTGTCCCAGATTTGGTGTGTGAATGCTCTAGGGTAGGTTCATGAATTGATTCGAGTTTGGAGGTCAACACTTTCAAGATGGCTGAATTCAAGATGGCCGAATTATTGTTTGGCCCATAACTACTGACCGGGTGGATGGATTTGTCCCAGATTTTGTGTGTGTGAATGCTCTAGGGTAGGTTCATGAACTGATTCGAGTTTGGAAGACAACACTTTCAAAATGGCGGAATTTTCTTTTGGCCCATAACTTCTGACTGGGTGGATTGATTTGCCCGGTAACACCTTATTTTAATGGTTCACCATTTCAGTGAATCTACCATATTAGGTACAGTGTAATAACCAATGTAACAATATTTAATACCATGTAATACTAGTGTAATACCAGTGTAACAATATGCAATATCGGGTACAGTGTAATAACGAGTGTAACAGTATGCAATACCATGTAATATAGTGTAATACCAGTGTAACAATATGCAATACCATGTAATACCACTTACGCACAAACACATGTACATTGTATTAAACATTGTTACACTGGTTATTACACTGTACCTAATGTGGTATATCCACTGAACCATTAAAACAGTATTACCATTTGCCCCATTTTTTGCTTCATTTTCACAATAGTCGTTTGGTTTTAAGCCTATGCACGTCATGTCACGTCTGTATGTATCATATACGTTTACGAAATGGTGGACGGGAGTGGTAGGAATGATGGGGGACTGGAAGCGTCGCGTTTCGGGGATATACCCTAAGCAGTCGAAGGCGACTGCACAGGCAGTCTAGTTCTACAATACTGTCACTGCCCCTATATTAGGTGCCTGGGTTGTCCAGTACAGGGATCCACGGGGACACTATTTGTCACTGGGGGTCTCTGTTTCTCTTCCTCCCCTTTCAGGAGTGGCTGCTGACTGGATGACCCTAATTGCGCTGGCCTTTAAAAACTGCTCCAGCTCACTCACACACTCTCTGTCTCTGCCAGTGAGGGATGACTTGGTGGCCTTTCTTTTCTTTCTTTCTGTTCTGTTGGTCTACACACCCCTGCTAAAATTCCATTTTTTCATCATATAAAAGGTGAAAAAGTTGTGAAATTATTTGTCCGTCCATTTTTTTTACATCACAAACGGGGCTATAAATTAACTTTTTGCATCACTGGCCAATTTGACTAGTAGATGTTACATTTTACTAGACACACATAATACACGTTCAATCAGTCAGATATCAGTCAATGGTTAGTTGCTTCTCTACCAGCCGAACTGAATTTTCACCAGCACTTGGAAGGTTGGCAGGTGTTAATTTAGAGCCCTGATCACAAAAAAAGGAATGTGCAGACTTTAATAACCACTATATGTAGTACAGTTAACGGTTACCCTCTCATCTGTCCCTTTTAGTGGGAAGTGGTTTAGAGCCAGGCTGTGTGACAATGCTGAAACCTTGACTGATAAAGAAGGAAAGACATGTTGCTAAACTCCAAAGCATTATTGTTTTCATATTTTCCACCAGTCCAATATCAAAGTCTTACATATTAGTAAATCTACACCAGACCATTATATTTTGAAAGTGAAAGACAGTGAAAGCCCAGTGGGAAACTCCAACTCCCATTGTCATTGAGACAGCACTCTACAGTACACAAGTGAACACTCCACACAATGAAATTGCATTTATGCCTCACCCTCAATGGTGCCCCTAGGAAGCAGTGCGGCAGGACGGTACCATGCTCAGGGTACCTCAGTCATGGAAGAGGATGGGAGAGAGCACTGGTTAATTACTCCCCCCACCAACCTGGCTGGTCGAGAGTCGCACCCCATCCTTGTTGCCATGCCTTATGGAGAACTATTACAAGGATGCCCTGACACAGCATTGCACAAAGTGGGTTGAATGTCATCTGTGCAAATGCTTTAAAAGTATAAGACTGCCTCAGACCTGACCTCCACCAGGAGCCCTTTGTACTGTTCCTGTACCCCTGAGGCCTGCCCCATCGCATCGGGACATAAATGGGACTTCCACCATAATGAAACATTATCTCTGGTTTCAATCCAACTGTATTTTTATGAGAAGAACGCTCTTATACCACACACATGCATGCTGTAGTAAAGTGAAGGAGAGCTGCCCTCCCCGATTTTCAATCAGGGCCTCCAGAGTACCAAACGGAGCCTCACATAAGGGGCTTGTTGGCATGACAGTCAGATCATACCCACAACCCCAGTGATAGTCTCTCCATACGATTCACACACTCAGGTTGTATCCACCACACTAATCCCATCATATCCCATACTCATCTTCTTCAATAGTTCACACATCACTGGGTCCTCTTGGGCTGGTGTCAGCTATCCTGTGGGCTCCAGTTGCTCCACCCAGGTTTGAACCCAAGCCTCTACTCCCCTTACCCACACATACACTTTTAATTTACATATGTTTAAACTTTTCTTAAGATAATTTGACCTTTTTCACCTTTATTAACAAGACAGAACAGTTGAGAAAGACAGGAAATGAGTGTGGAGAGAGTGGGGGCGGATCGGCAAAGGACCTCTGATCGGAATCAAACCCAGGTCTCCAGCATAATTGTATGGCATCTATACTAGCTCATTAAGCCACCATTACCCCCGTGTTTAAACTTTAAACCTGGCATATTAAACTAGACTGAGAGCTAGGGGCAGAATATGGTTTTTGCCTGGTGGTTGGTTTACCTCACACCATGGGAGATCATCATAACTGGGCCATGAATCTACCCTTATTTGTCCTCTAATTTCAATTCTCTGTCTAGTTTTTCGTTTGTGTCGCAAGACATTGGGATGATAGCCAGTGTTGGGCAAGCTACTCAAAAACTGGAATGCATTAGGCTACATGTACTGGCTTTTCTAAGTAGCCCTTTATATTACAATATTTACAATGAAAGGCATTACACTACTTTTGCATTACTTTTGTTACTCTCGGAAAAATAGATATAGATCTGGCAATTTATGCAAATCAAACTCACAAATCATGACTCTTTCACCTCCCATCAAGGACGTGTTTCGGCAGCATGCAGTCTAAAACGTTACAGGTTCAGGAATAGCTGATTTCTGACCCACCACATGAACACCATCCAGGCAACAGTAAAATGTATTGTAATGTATTATTACTAGCAGTTCCTGGACAGTCATGGTTAAGCAGTTACTTTTAGCCCAAATGTTGCTGGTTTGATTGACTCTCCCCCATCCTTCTCCATGACTGAGGTACCCTGAGCATGCTGTTTCACAATGACAATGGGAGTTGGAAATTCCCAGGTGGGCTTTCACTATAACTAGAATTGTAACTAGAGTATATATTGCACCTTTCCCTCCCTTTAGTTTGTTGCACCAAAAATTAAGACATTACAGTGATTAACTCATTAAGCCAGATGCTGCACATACGCTGCATTGACCTATGCACCTGGAGTGACACAGACACTGCATTCAGTCTCTAGACATTTGAGTTTTTTCCTCTTGCATCCTGTTGGATATGGTTTAACCTTCTTGGTGGTATGCAGACATTACCTTGGATACCGTGGCTCTTGATACATCACAAAGACTTGTCTCCATCAAAGAACAGTTACAAGCACACAAAGAAATTCTCCTTTTTGTACTCTGATACATCACCCATGTTGCGTGCATTGCAATTTTTTGAGCAAAGCTGTACTCTTACCCTGCTAATTGAACCTTCACACTTCACTTTCCTGGTGCAATATGCAATTAATGAAGATTGGCCAACAGGTTGGTCCACTTGAGCCATGAAACTTCCCACACTAAAATGATAGGTGTTTCCATTATTTTGTCCAATCCCTGTATAGCATACACATAGGACTAACAGACAGACATTATTTTCTCTAAACGTGATATCATACACTGACTAAACTCTAAGCCACATTTTCAAAGCACGTTTTAAACCATATAAGCTATTAATCGCCCTATTATTACCTAGTAACATATTCCACGAATTAGATGCAACCAGAGCTGTAGAGAAAACGGCTCTGGATGCAACATAGAAAAAAAAGAGTCCTTCCCTATTTATATCCCCGAAACGCGGAGCGTCGGGGATGTAATGGTTTTGCGTGCGCCGCCGCCGCCGCGTCCGCGTCCGCCGCGTCCGCCGCGTCCGCCGCGTAAGGTCTTTCGTGTTAACGCGATAACTTTTGAACGGATGTTTGGATTTGTCCCAGATTTTTTGGGTGAATGCTCTAGGGCAGGTTCATGAACTGATTCGAATTTGGAGGTCAACACTTTCAAGATGGCTGAATTCAAGATGGCCGAATTTTTGTTTGGTCCATAACTTCTGACCGGGTGGATGGATTTGTCCCAGATTTGATGTGTGAATGCTCTAGGGTAGGTTCATGAACTGCTTCGAGTTGGGAGGTCAACACTTTCAAGATGGCTGAATTCAAGATGGCCGAATTTTTGTTTGGTCCATAACTTTTGAACAGATGTTTGGATTTGTCCCAGATTTTTTGGGTGAATGCTCTAGGGCAGGTTCATGAACTGATTCGAGTTTGGAGGTCAACACTTTCAAGATGGCTGAATTCAAGATGGCCGAATTTTTGTTTGGTCCATAACTTCTGACCGGGTGGATGGATTTGTCCCAGATTTGGTGTGTGAATGCTCTAGGGTAGGTTCATGAACTGCTTCGAGTTGGGAGGTCAACACTTTCAAGATGGCTGAATTCAAGATGGCCGAATTTTTGTTTGGTCCATAACTTCTGACCGGGTGGATGGATTTGTCCCAGATTTGGTGTGTGAATGCTCTAGGGTAGGTTCATGAACTGATTCGAGTTTGGAAGACAACACTTTCAAAATGGCGGAATTTTCATTTGGCCCATAACTTCTGACTGGGTGGATTGATTTGCCCGGTAACACCTTATTTTAATGGTTCACCATTTCAGTGAATCTACCATATTAGATACAGTGTAATAACCAATGTAACAATATTTAATACCATGTAATACTAGTGTAATACCAGTGTAACAATAAGCAATATCAGGTACAGTGTAATAACGAGTGTAACAGTATGCAATACCATGTAATATAGTGTAATACCAGTGTAACAATATGCAATACCATGTAATACCACTTGAGCACAAACACATGATGTAGGCTAAGTAAAAAAAAATACATTGTATTAAATGTTGTTACACTGGTTATTACACTGTACCTAATGTGGTATATCCACTGAACCATTAAAACAGTATTACCATTTGCCCCATTTTTTGCTTCATTTTCACAGTAGTTGTTTGGTTTTAAGCCTATGCACGTCATGTCACGTCTGTATGTATCATATACGTTTACGAAATGGTGGACAGGAGTGGTAGGAATGATGGGGGACTGGAAGCGTCGCGTTTCGGGGATATACCTTAAGCAGTCGAAGGCGACTGCACAGGCAGTCTAGTTTAGTATGGACTCTGGTGGAACAAAGTCTGTAGCGCTCCCCCTGGTGGAGTAACTGTGAACATTCCTCAATCTATTGAAAAAGTTATTTAGGGAGTATGTCCCCATTTACAATTTTATGCACATGCACCACGCTCAATTCAATTTGAGAGACTCTGTCCTCAACTCCCAACCAACCCAAACTTAAAGAGGTGAGGATCAAGGTAGGCCAGCCTGGTACTGACCATACTTCAATTTCATTATGGGATGGGTATCAAGGCTACTGTTTGGTGTAAGTAAATGGTTTCAGTTTCGACAACAAACGACAGATCAAGAATTCTGCCAGTGAACAACTTGCGCCCGTGTTTTTCTGAAATGTGATTGGCTATTCAGTGCCAGGGAACTGAACACATGACTTCATAGCGCTTCTTTATGCTTTGGATTTGCGTTTCTGAACCAGACCAGTGCAGAGCCAAACGGAGAGGACTAGATAGGATCCTTCTCAAATATGGTGAAAATGGGGTTTCTAAGCCTCGTCGCTGTTCTGTGCTGCGCGCACCTTGCGTATGGAGGTAAGATGATTTTTGCCGTTGTTTCTTCATGGCAGGACATCATTGAGTTTTCCACGTCTTATTATAGGCTAGACCCAGTGCTCTAAGTTAACACCAGCCAACCGACCAAATGCTGGTGATAAGTCAGTTTGTCTGGTAAAAAGAAAACTTACTTGGCACTTTGACCCATTCTTGAATGTGCTTGGCTAGTAGGCCTAAGATTACCATCTACTAGCCATTTTGGCTAGGGATGAAACAAGTTAATTTAGAGCCCTGTTTAGGCCTACCCCCGCCAAAGAGGGAATGTTTTCTGTCGCGCTGGTTTGATTGTCTGTAGGCCTTATGTCTTGTCTGTCAGGTAGCCGGATAAGTAAAAAAAAAAGTTATGCACGGATTTTGCAGAAATTATGTGTATATGTTGGAAATGGCTAATGGAACAAGTGATTCAATTTTGGTAGTGATTCGGATCACGATCCAGATCGAGGATTATTATTATTATTATTATTATTTAAAAATTCTTCACCATTGCGGGATAGTGCGAATTTTGACAGCAGTTTTAACTGCACAAAAACATGTCAGAAAGACTTGAAGAATATGAGGCTGTAGTCAAATACTATCAAGGTCTGCACTCTGAGTGCATTCCTATTGAGGCACAAATCCTCTTCTTTGACTTTGAAATTTGATTGTATCCTTGATTGCGTTCTTCACAGTTAAAGCCGCTTGGGCCTGTAATAAAACAGATTTCGACACCCAAGAGACAGCCACAGATATCAAATAAATAAAAGAGCCGTAAATGAAAAGTAGAAGGGTATCAAAAGTTGAGTACACCGTTTAACCTAAGATTTACTTAAAAGCAGAATAAAATATAAATAAACTTAATAATAATAATAATAATAATAAGAAGAATAGACCTAATAACAATAATAATAAAATAAAGGTAAAATATTATAAGTAGGCAAGCACAAGTAAAAACAAGAAAAAGTAAAAGGTACAGTGATTGTGGCGATTGTAACTTAATGGGTAGATAATTCATTTCAATTATTCCTTAATTTCAGACCCACGGGATCCACAGCACAATTAAAAAAAAAAAAAAAATCAGGAAAGAAAACATAAAAGGAGACTGCCAGAAAGGCTGAATAATAAACAAAACAAACAAAAAAGAAAAGCAGATATTGCATTGCTTTCATCACTATTCAGTATCCAACATACATGTTCACCATTGATTCTACAGGCTAGAAAATAGTCTCACAAAACTGCATCCAAGGCTACCCGAAACAGGAATTAAGCTTGTGTTGTGTTGTGATTCAGATTCCCTGCACATAGTAAATCTATACAACAAATTTTGCGTAACATATAGGGCATGCATCCATTCACAAAGCACATGGGTCAAATGTCATTTACAGTAATAAGACACAAACGGAGGAGGTCAGGTAGGACCAGCCTCTTTGATACACTTTCAGTTGCACTCATTCCAATCTGTTACGCTGTGTAAAGGCTGATCTGTAGTTTCCTGCAGTATGAGGCATGTCCACCAGGGAGAGGTGACAGTAACCAGCATTACATGGTGAACTTAAAGTGTGAGGCCTTGGTCTTGGACAGGTTGAGAAAATAAATATGTTAATACTTTTTAAAAAAAAAACTTATTTTATTCTTCATCAAGGCGTATTAGAACAGCCTATACCAGCTGTGACCCATATACACATGTAGGCCTAACCAAGGTCATACTGCGCAGTCCACCACTCGGCCCCCAGACTCGCAACCTTTAAGTTCATGCTCTAGTTCAACATGGGAGACACAGTACAATACCACTACTAAGGTAATTAAAGCTCCAGACCGATAGCTCAGTGATACTGTATCTGGATTAGTAGAGAGGTTTACCACCACCGAACTCTGCTAGTTGGCATCCGTTACATACACACACACACTGCATACACACACACACACACACACACACACACACACACACACACACACACACACACACACACACAACATTATTTAGTTGTTTTCCAATTTTGCCTTTATAAGACAGGAAAGTGAAGAAATGGGATAGATAACATGTGGGGGAGAGAGATGGAGAAAGACTGGGATTTGACCATGCCCAGACTCAGCAGCCCACTTGTAGTAGGCCTATTAGATCACTTAACAGCTTGCATCACAGCATCACATCATGTCCTCTTGCTACGTAGGCCACGGCACTATGTGGTTTCACCCAGCAATTACTGTCACTACACGAGTCAAAGGCGTTAGTGATGAAATTGAGAAGAACATGTGATAGAATGGGCCTGCATAAACTTTTGAAAGTCCTACTGAGAAAGTCTCATTGTCATTGTCACACAGCATGCCACAGCACACACCTCACACAACGGATATGCATTTATGCTGCAGCTCTAGGGATCGTTGCAGGGAGATGGTGCCATGTCAGTGTACTTGAGGAGGTTGGGAGAGAGCTCTGGTTATTACCCCCCCCCTACCCACCTGGCAGTGTCGGGAATTGAACTGGCAACCCTTGAGCAACAAGCCCTGCTCCCTGACCGCTTGCTTTTGAAGACATAGAATGTAGTTGTGATAGTTGTCTGTCTGGGAGATGAAGCCTGGTCTAACAAACACTCCATCCATAAAATAATGTCAGTGCACTCGATGGCCAGATCAGTTGTAGGAAAGGTGGGCATTGGACTTAAATCTTGTGTCTCATGAGTGTGGACATTGGAAAGCAAAGGTCTAATATTGTTTTGCTGTTGTGTGTGTTGTTTGTCACAAGGACATAAATGGGACTTTCATTATTAAAGTATCTCTGGTTTCAATCCGACCGTTATCATTAGAATAACCTCTAGATAGAGCTGTAGTGCACATATTGGTATACCAGAGAGGTTGCTGTCAGGGGTTTTCCAATATCATAGAACGTAGTTCACATGACTAACTTTATCCTACTAGTCTGGCAAAGCAGACTAAATCTAATCGTTTTCTGCTAGGGGATGTGTGGTTTACTGGATTATATAACCATATGTGTAGTATAACTGAGAGGATAACTAAGACAAATAGGCATTTCCCTGCTGAGTAGTTATTAAAATGTTAAAACTGAAACCTTGGGCAAATGTTGCATTTCAGTTGTCTCAAAATATTGTGAGCAGACAGTGTGTGTGTGTGTGTGTGTGTGTGTGTGTGTGTGTGTGTGTGTGTGTGTGTGTGTGTGTGTGTGTGTGTGTGTGTGTGTGTGTGAGAGAGAGAGAGAGAGAGAGAGAGAGAGAGAGAGAGAGAGAGAGAGAGAGAGAGAGAGAGAGAGCTATAAGGCTTTCTGTTTGAACTGATGGTGTTGCATTCAACAGGCAACACAGAGGTCAAACCCCCAAAATTACATTAAATTCCTACTGCAAAACTACAGAGGGGGTCTCCTTTCTCTTTCTAAGAGACAGACAACCAATGCTAAAGTTGAAATTTGTCTTTGGAGTAATTAACCAGTGCTCTCCCCCATCTTCCTCCATGACTGAGGTACCCTGAGCATGGTACCGTCCCGCCGCACTGCTCCCTTGGGGTGTCATTGGGGGCTGTACCCTTGCACGGGGGAGGCATGAATGCAATTTCGTAGTGTGCAGTGAACACATGTGTGCAGTGGAGTGCTGTGTCACAATGACAATGGGAGTTGGAGTTTCACAGTTGGGCTTTCACCTTTCGCTTCGCTTAAAATCTTACCAAATATTGTTCATTTAGGGGGCACCTGCGAGGTATTAGTGCCTGGGGGCACTACAGTGTGTTCATACGGTCCTGTGTGTGTGTGTGTTTGTGTGTGTGTGTGTGTGTGTGTGTGTGTGTTTGTGTGTGTGTGTGTGTGTTTTGCTGTGTTGTGTTGTGTTTCTCTGTTGTAGTAGTAGTTATGTATTGTATTCTTCTGTACCATGATGTAACTATCCCACTGTGTTTAACATATTTTCTGTAAATGCCCCTGTGTTGTATATCTTTCTGCATTACAGTGAACTGCTTTCAGTATCATTCTGCATAGTGTAAAGTGGACAATGGAATAGTGACAATAAAAGGCATTCTAGTTCAGGAAACTGTAAAGCTAAGAACAAACTTTTTCAAGCTTAAAAGTTGATGATAACCATTAGGCTTGATGCTGTTTCTTTCTTGAGGAGAGGGTATGATCTGTATGATCATCATTATAGATTGTTTTAACAGGTCTGTTCTTATGATTCAACATTTAATTTGTCTCATGTAACAGACACATCTATGCCTTTTCTGATTTCCCCTTTCCTTCTTCTTCATAAATGCCATATTGTGATATTTAAACAGAAGTTGAAATGTTATGTGTTATGATCTCACTCCACCAACACGGATATTTAAATATTGTCTGGAGAAATAAGATATATATAATACGATATATGTCAAGTAGTCAAGTAGGTTTTATTGTCAATTTCTTTACATGCACTGGTCATACAAAGAATTTGAAATTACATTTCTTATATATAATATAAATATATATATATATATATATAAGATCAATAAAATATAACTCTCTTGTCTTGACTATGTCTATGAAAATAATACATGACAAATTCCCACAAAAACTAAGAATATCATTCCTCTTCTCAATTTCATAACTTTACTATTTTCAGAAATCCACTCCTTGAAGTACTTCTACACTGCATCTTCAGGGATTCAAACGTTTCCAGAATTTGTCTCTGTGCTGCTGGTTGATGAGCAGCCTGCCTCGTACTATGACAGCAACATCCGCCGAGAGACGCCCCGCCAGGACTGGATGAAGAACAGTGTTGACGCTGACTACTGGGACACACAAACCCAAGTCATCAGTGGAAAAGAACCGGTTTTCAAGGCTAATATTGAGGTAGCCAAGCAAAGATTTAACCAAACAGGAGGTAAGTGAACATGTTTCATTATTATAGAAAGGTGTAGATCAGGCAAACTGTGAGCCTATATCACTGGCGTGCACAGACATTTTGGGGGGCAGGTCCTGGGGTGTTGGTGGGGGGCATGTGGAACTAGCGGCTGTCACGCTTCGGTTATAATTATTTTTAATTTTTTATCACATTTTAATGAACATTCCACAGTAAGCTAAACCAAATATTTAAAAATGTTTAAAATTATGAATATTATGTAGGAAAGTTAAAATAATTAGATTACCATGCCGAGAGCATAATTTACCGCATGGACTAAAAAGTGTACTGTCGCTTTAACTGTGCGTCTCCCAGCGCAGCAGTTGAACATAGCCTACTTGCAGTCATCAGGAAGCGATTCATTCAGATTCCTTACTTGGAAAACTCTGCATCTCCGGTCATTTTTCCTCCATTGGTACTGATTTGAATTAGTTCATGTGCGTTTTCAAACTGTTAAGACCACTATTAAAGCCCAACTATCATTGCAAGACATTACAAATCGTATTACACTGGTAGCCTATTGTGAGTGAAAACTGCTTCTTTGGGTCGGAGATTGTATCCGTGTAAGTAATAACACTTTTCTGGAGGTGTCATTAAACACAATCCTGTTTGCCGCCGCATAAGACATTACTGTGCACCCTGTTATTATTGCTGTGCAGAAGGCTATAAGTGGCAGATTTGCTGGAATTCACCCACAAAGTTTTTTTTCCTCCCTGGCCATGACCGCTGTTCTGTTCCATGCCGCCGTCTGTTACAAATGTGATTTGGCGCGTTGCATATTTCATCAGGAGGCCGACGTTTTCCCAAACATACCTACATGAATCGTCTCGCTGTTTCCCAAACATTCTACAGAACAGGTTCATCGTTAGACCTGAAACTGTTTGAGCAACTTCTGGATTCATTATAGGCTAATAATGGTTGTTACAATCATGTTACACCGTGTTAATTGTTGGCATAACTTGGGCTACCTCTTCTGCGGTAGATTTGATAAATGCACAATTAGCAAAGTCTCATTATAAAAGTCAAGGCTCTATTTAGATCACTTCCAAAGTCACTCACAAGCAACTTTCAACATCTTAAATAGGCTATTGACTGTTACCTGGCTGGAGGGGAGAACGGTGGGGGCTGCCCGCCACACTGCTGCCTGCGCAACGCGCTTCCGAATCTGTCAGTTCAAGCGCGCTCACGTTGACAAATGGAGGGATGTGTGCCGTTGGAGGGGGCATGAGGCATTATTATCACGCGATTTTAATTGAC
This sequence comes from Engraulis encrasicolus, assembly GCF_034702125.1. NCBI lineage: Eukaryota > Metazoa > Chordata > Actinopteri > Clupeiformes > Engraulidae > Engraulis > Engraulis encrasicolus. The sequence goes on from NW_026945021.1 coordinate 35,274, forward strand.
AGTCATGTCTAAATGATGATGGGAACATCGACTACAGCGTTAACCCTACATTTAAGGAATAAAATAATAAAAAATAAAAAATAAAAAACGAACTTTCAAAAGGGCACTTTTGTCCGTTAAAGGCAACTTGGTGCTGCCCAAGCAACACCTCGTGTCTATCTGTGCACGCCTATGATCCTATATATTGAATTTGGGGTGTAACCAGTTATACGTACATCATCATGAGATTGGCAGCAGTTGATACAACCAGGGTCTCTCTCTCTCTCTCTCTCTCTCTCTCTCTCTCTCTCTCTCTCTCTCTCTCATAAACTATTGATAAAATTGTCAATGTTCCCTTTATTGTTATTAATGTTGAAGCAAAATTAAATTCTAAAATACAAAAAATAAAAACATACTCTCACCCCAACCCCCATTACTTGACCATGGCACATGTGGCAGATTAGCATTGGTCTCATAAACTGTTGTTCATTGCTCTTGTATAACAAGGTGAGTCACTTACACTGAAACACTAGTCACAATGACAGTGAGTGCTTGAATGTTAAGTTATGGCAAACAAAAGTAACATACATTGAAAATGTTATAGATGTCAGAGTACACACACGGGCCCTGTGATCTCATCTGATGTGAATGAACGGGGATCATGGGGGGTCAGAGTGGAAACCCACACCACACACTCACCTCTGATACTCTACAATACAGAAACACACACACACACACACACACAGCCCTCTGGACAACGTCACCATGTTACCCCCATTAGCACTCTAAAGGCAGCATCCCATCCCATCTCTATTATTCCTTAATACCCTCCACCCAACTCCACCCCTGACCCTCATCACTGCCCTCCCCAACACACCACTGGTACCCCCAGCACACCTCACCAGCTCTAATCATCACACACACACACACACACACACACACACACACACACACACACACACACACACACACACACACACACACACACACACACACACACACTTTGATTATTTTATTTGGGAAGACCAATAATTATTGAGAAACAATACAGCGCCCCAAACAATATTAAAGTAGCAATAATGTGTCTTCTACATAAATGCAAAAGTTATACTGGCCTGAAGCCTATTCAGGGGTACAAGTGGCATCTCCTCCTCCAAATATGCAGACTGCCTATAACTGCAGATATTGAACAATACTTGGCTATCTGTTTTGCTTTCTTCTTATTTAGTCCAGCTATTTGCAAACCTCTGACACACAATTTATGAACATGGCCAAGGCTACCATAGATAAGTGCCACCATGGATGTTTTGTAGCCACTTTCTGTCAATGCATGAATTACTGGTTGATACTTAACACATTTTTCAGCAAAGCACAGGTCCATATATGCATCAAAGCAGCATCCTATTTCCACAACTGTGATGGTTTTTAGAGTCTCATCCACAAGAACAATGTCAGGGGTGTTAGGGCAGTCTTTAAGGACATTGTCCAGAACATCATTGGTGGTCAAATGGGAAAACCAGTTTGGGTTGATTTTTCTGTCTGTGTGTACATGTGTTGGTCCATGTAGTTTGCGCAGTTCTGTTGCAGTGATGTCCACAATGCGGTTGTGACGGGCGGTGTACAGGCCTTTAAAAGCAATACAGGCATTCATGATGTGCGCTGTAGATTCGGTAGGGAGAACTTGGAGCCTAGCTTTAATGACAAATTTAAGAATGCTCAAATATCCCCGTCTTACAGCCATTAGCACCCAAACTACCAGCATTATCCCATGACATCTCTATTACCCCGTACTATCCTCCACCCAACTCCACCCTTGACCCTCATCACTTCCCTCCCCACCACACCACTGGTACCCCCAGCACACCTCACCAGCACTAGTCATCACACACACACACACACACACACACACACACACACACACACACACACACACACACACACACACACACACACACACACTGCCCTCATCCCTGTTCCCCAGCCCACCTCACCTCATCCCTCCTGCATCTCTAGTCGTCCCTCTCAGGCTGAGGCTGCTGTAGTGAGATGGAGGACTGGGGCCATCTGATCTCATCTCATCTCATCTGATGTGAATGAATGGGGATCATTAGGGGCCAGAGTGGAAACACACACCACACACTCACCTCTGATACTCTACAATGCAGGAAGGGAGAACAGGCAGGCAGGCAGAGTGTAACACAGACAGACAGACAGACAGACAGCAGGATGGACAGCCCAATGTAGAGTCAATGGAATTGACAGAATGAAGCATAGACAGACCTACAGATGGACAGACAGCGAACAAAGCACATAGAGACAGAATGAAGGACATTCAGGCAGACAGAGACTGAAACACAGACAGAGAGAAACACAGACACAGTCAGATAGACAATATGAAGCCCAGAGAGACAGACAGAAAGAATGAAGCACAGACAGACAGACGTACAGCAAAACAGACAGAGTCATCAGTGTGTCATGTGACTCAGGTGTAGAGCAGAGGGGGGTGGAGCCTCAGCATGTGAAGAGCCAGTCGGACTCAGTAGCATATTAGACATGTATACGTGACATCACTCCTCCTGACTCAGTAGCATATTAGACATGTATACGTGACATCACTCCACCTGACTCAGTAGCATATTAGACATGTATACGTGTCTATGATCAGGACTCCTCACCTGCACCATACAGCTGCACACTGGACAGAGGCGCGCGCGCGCACACACACACACACACACACACACACACACACACACACACACACACACACACACACACACACACACACCATTGCCCCACTCTGCTCAAATCTCCTCGTCTTACAGCCATTAGCACCCAAACCAGCAGCAGCATCATCCCATGACATCACATCACTATTAGTCCTTAATATCCTCCACCCAACTCCACCCCTGACCCTCATCACTGACCTCCCCAACACACCACTGGTACCCCCAGCACTAGTCATCACACACACACACACACACACACACACACACACACACACACACACACACAGTGTCCTCATCACTGTTCTACCCAGCCCACCTCACCCATCCCCTCCTGCCTGCATCACACACACACACACACACACACACACTCACACACACTCACTGCCCTCATCAATGTTACCCCCAGCACACCTCACCACATCTATTCCATTACTAGTCTACACACACACACACACACACACACTGCCCTCATCCCTGTTCCCCCAGTAACCCTCAACCCATCCTCTCACACATCACTCGTCATCACACACACACACACACACACACACACACACACACACACACACACACACACACACACTGCCCTCATCCCTGTTCCACACCTCACCTCATCCCCTCCTGCATCACTAGTCGTCCCTCTCAGGCTGAGGCTGCTGTAGTGAGATGGAGGACTGGGGCCATCTGATCTCATCTCATCTCATCTCATCTGATGTGATCTCAATGGGGATCATTAGGGGCCAGAGTGGAAACACACACCACACACTCACCTCTGATACTCTACAATGCAGGAAGGGAGAACAGGCAGGCAGGCAGAGTGTAACACAAACAGACAGACAGACAGCAGGATGGACAGCCCAATGTAGAGTCATTGGAATGGACAGAATGCAGCACAGACAGACCTACAGATGGACAGACAGCAAATACAGCGAATACAGACAGAATGAAGGACATTCAGGCAGACAGAGACTGTCAGTGTGTCATGTGACCCAGGTGTAGAGCAGAGGGGGGTGGAGCCTCAGCATGTGAAGAGCCAGTTGGACTCAGTTGCATATTAGACATGTATACGTGACATCACTCCTCCTGACTCAGTAGCATATTAGACATGTATATGTGACATCACTCCACCTCACTCAGTAGCATATTAGACATGTATACGTGACATCACCTGTCTCAGTAGCATATTAGACATGTATACGTGTCATCACTCAGTAGCATATTAGACATGTATACGTGACATCACCTGTCTCAGTAGCATATTAGACATGTATACGTGTCATCACTCCTCCTGACTCAGTAGCATATTAGACATGTAAACGTGACATCACTCCACCTGACTCAGTAGCATATTAGACATGTATATGTGTCTCCAAATGAGGAGGCTCTCAATTAAACTAAATAGAAAACATTTCAAACATCAACCGAATTATCCATGACATGAGCAAATCTTACCGATTGGATAAAATAGGATGCTTATTTTGCGTTTTTTAGAAAAACAGTACATTTTTCCATCTAATATGTGGTCTTAATGGATCTCAAACATTTCTGACCCTTTAGGTGTGCACACACTCCAGAACATGTATGGCTGCCAGTGGGATGATGAGACCCAGGCTGTAGAGGCATTTGATCAGCTTGGTTATGATGGAGAAGATTTAATCTCACTTGACCTAAAGAACCTGCGCTACATTGCCACGGTACCACAGAGTGAAATCTCGACAAACAGGTGGAATAGTGAGCCAGGCCGACTTGCTGGTCAAAAAAATTACTACACACAGATCTGCATTGAGTGGCTGAAGAAGTATGTCCAGTATGGGAGCAGCACTCTGGGGAGGAAAGGTACCTAACCACTCTCTACACTACATTGTTGTTACTATAAACTCAAAAGTGTGTACTGGTATATCTCTATTTGATATGGGATGTGTAATAACTCAAAAAAGAACCCCCAAAACTTGTAAATAGTTTCAAGGTTATTGATGTTAAGAAGGGCATGTGCATACAGTAAACATGTACAGTATATATTTTCAAATTGTTGTGATCATTATATCCTCGAAATGCGGAGCGTCAGGGATATAATGGTTTTGCATGCGCCCTGCCGCGTCCACCGCCATGTTAGGTCTTTCGTGTTAACACCATAACTTTTGAATCATAGTTGGATTTGTCCCAGAGTCTGTGTGTTAATACTCTACTGTAGGTTCATGAACTGCTTAGACGTTGGGGGCCAAGACTTTCAAGATGACTGAATTGAAGATGGCCGAATTTTTGTTTGGCCCATAACTTCCTACCGGATTTGTCCCAGATTTGGTGTGTTGATGCTTTAGGGTAGGTTCATGAACTGACTAGATTTTGGAAGCCAACACTTTCAAGATGGCTGAATTCAAGACGGCCCATAACTTCTGACTGTTTGGATGGATTTGCCCCATTTTTTTTAGCTTTGTTTTCAGGTTGAAGGTTGAAACGCACACCGATGACCATCCTTTTAATGCCTTTTCATTTCAAGACGATTCGAGACAACACGGTCCCTTCTCTACCGGATTTTAATCTGGGGTGTACTCACTTTTGTGGATACATGCTCAAACATTAATGGCGGTATTTTGTTTTTCTCTGAGTGAACAAGAAATGTAAGCAGTTAAATATGTTGTTAAAATGTCACTAATCATTGTGTCAAAGTGACATTTCTTTAATGCTTTCCTATGAAAAGATATACTCACAAATCTGCCAAAGATGCAGGGGTGTACTCACTTTCGTGATATACTGTAGGTGGATGGGAGTGGAAACGTCACTTTTCGGGGATATACAGCAGTCGGAGGCGACTGCATAGGCCTAGTTTATTATTATGTTCCATCTGTTGTCATTAGTATTGGGCTGTTGGTGCAAGTTTTTTTGTTGTGTGTCAGTACTGTGTTATCTGTGTAAGCTTTTGCTACTTTTACCTGCAGCCAAATCTACCTTCGGGTACAAATAAAGTTACCTTACCTTACCTTACCTTGTTCATACTGATGTGTCCCTCCAGTGGTTCCTGAGGTCTTTTTGGTTCCAAAGGGCTCTGGAGTGGCGTGCCATGCCACAGGCTTCTACCCTCACTCAGTGATGATCACCTGGAAGAAGAACGGAGTGGAGATGGATGATGACGTGGATGTGGGGGAGACTCTGCCCAACGAGGATGGAACCTTCCAGAAGAGAGCCGTGCTCACCGTCTCACCTGAGGAGAGGAAGAATGCCCAGTACTCCTGCGAGGTCACACACAAGAGCAGAGCGGAGCCCATTAACAAGATCCTGATTGAGGCTGAGCTGAACCGCAACGGTAAGATACAGTACACAGACACATGGGCGTACACATACAATTTATGCTGCCGTGCAGTACAGTTGTTAGATCACCCTCAAGAGCTGAAAGCCTACTAGTAGGAATCTGTTGGAGGCTGATGGTGGAGGCAACATGTGCTTTTTCTACATAACTTAGTGCAAGAAATTATAGGAGGAAGAGGTTGCCCTATGTTGACTGACTGAATATAATATACTTTAGATGAAAGATAATATTTTGTTAGATTAAAGATTATTTTTTTAATCTTATATTGGCACTTATCAGAGATCATGAGAGATACTGCTGTAATGTGTGAAAATTGTTAAGAACTTCCCGTTCAATCCATTGCTTTAATAGTTATCCATTACCCTTAGATCATCAAGGATGTCAAACTCAGTCCCGGGTGCCAAATCTGGCCCACAAATGTGCATTACAGATGGCTCACATACACCATTAAAAGCCTATAATATAATTTGAACGTCAAATTTCTCACAGGAATCTGTATGATTGGGCATCTGTAACATCTCACATTCATGCAGCAGACAGTAATATTTGGAATACCATAGTATGATCAGAATGAGAGTTTGTGAAATTTGACTTTGAGAATTAAGTGTGAGCGTGGACAATTGTAGATCGAACCGCAACGCCATTGCAGATTTTAATTTTGGCCCTCCGAGAATTTGAGTTTGACACTCCTGCCTTAGATAGTTGATGTGCAAGAAGAATAAATTATTGATAGTCTGCTCTATTGAGTTTGTGTTACAATAATCCTTGCAATGAGGTCAAAAATGTCTGCCTGTTCAATTCTGCTGAGAAGGTACACGTAACTGACAAGCACTGTTTTTTAGACAATGAGGACTCTGGGATTGGCATGATCTTTGGCATCATTGCTGCTGTTGTTGTCGTGGTTGGCGGACTTATTGCTGGCATTGTTTTCATGGTGTTGAAGAGGAAGCATGGGAAGGGTGAGATACTTTCTTTCATGTTGCTTCACTGCCAAGTATAACTATCTTGGTGATTGCATGAGCCTGATTTTTATTCCCTTGTATGTTTACAGAGTATGACAAGGCTTCATCGCGTGAGTATTGCTTTGATTCATGAGCATTTCATAATATTGTATTTGAGCCAAAATGTTGGCACTTCTGAATGGTTATATTGCTTACTGATGTCTTCATAATTCTTTTCGTCACTGACCAAGCTTAAAGTAATAGATTCATGTAATCTTCGGTTATGGTTATTTACTGTTATATGTTATATGTTATTTACTTACTTACTATCTACTTGCAAGTGACAGATTTATATTAATCAATGATGACGCATATACAATGATGATTTACAGTACGACCAGTAGTTTTTATTTTGGTCATGTAATTAATTATCCAGGTGAAGTGAATAAAGTCCATTACACTGCTTGTCTTCTGTTAGATTTAATAGTGAGAGTGCAACGTTTCGACCCTCAGATCTTCATCAGGCAAAGTCCTGTTAATTATGCCAGTTGGAACTGAGGACCTGCAGCTTTTCTTTGTGTCCAGTTACAGCACATGCACTTTAATTAATGCTGTATGTTCTTTGACATTTGCAGAGGACTCCAACTCCAACAACTCCAACCCCATTGTCCGGTATGTTGCACGTGGTTTTAAATGTTTCTTTATTATCAGTGTAGTAGAATAAATATGATTAGCGCCTCCTTTCAAGGTGCTCATTGTGTGTTCTGTGAGCTCTGCTTAGTGTTAATAACTCCATCCATATACGCCTAAGTAAGCTGTTGCTCTTACTGATAAACTTTTAAAATCATTTACAACCCATATTATCCCAGTAAAAGACATCAGGCTGCCAGTGAAGTGAAGAGCTCACACTCATTACCTCCCACCCACGCACACACACACATACACACACACACACCTTTGATGTCTCTCTCTCTCTCTCTCTCTCTCTCTCTCTCTCTCTCTCTCTCTCTCTCTCCCGTTGTAGATGTGATCTAAAATTTCTTTATGTTCATTCCTCTCTAGGACTGAAACCGAAAAACTTAACGCGGAGTGCTGAAAGAAAACCACCCAGCCCAAATCAACTGATGTACATATTTTGTATGTGTTTGTAAGCTTGTTTGATTACTTGTTTGACTTTTCCCAGCAATAGACCATTCACCTCTTCATGACTGGGGTTTATTTGCACTATTGTTATTTTCCATGTCAGTGGTCGAAATTGTGGAATAGTCATCTGTAAGCCAATTCATGTCTAGAACCTATGAGAAAATCTTGTAGCCCCTTAATGCGCGCCGTACCTCCAGTGGCACACTGTAATCATTGATGTAATTGAAATGTACCTACCATAGCACTACAATACTATGACACAACACAGGCCCTTTAGTAATGCACCAGGACTCGGTCATTACCATATTGGTAACAACAAATGTATAAAGCCGCGTCTTAAGGGGTTAAGGCATTGTTGTGAGTACCAGACAGACCAGACATTGTTTTGAGTACCAGAGCGAGTTGGTGATTCTTGTTTGATTCTCGTTAGCTTAGCTTTGTAATGCTTTGTCAACAAGTGTAACTTTCTTTCACTTTTCACGATTTAACTGGTTCAATTGGTGGTGGTGGAAAATACAGTAGTGTGGATTCTTCCGACCCACAAATGACAGGTTTTCATTTTTAAAGTACATGTTTCATTTCTCTATCCTGAATGCCATTACATCAAGATATAGCTTAAGGAACTCCCAAAAAAATGTGGACAGCCTGATTAGATGATTCTATTGAATGATCGATTTCCAGTTTTAAAAACAAATAAAATAAAAGGTACCCATTTGGAAATGGTTGTGTATGATGTATTTTATGTGTAACATCCCCCACACCTGGGCCTGACATCGGCTCCACTACGTCTGTGCCTTTCCTTCCTGTAATTGTTTTAGGTAATGTAATAAAAATGTAGTATTTTAGGATTTGAGTACAACTTGGCTAGAAGCTGAGTTCCGCCAAACCCCTTGGCATTAGGACAGCCCATGTTCAGGTAACTGATTGCTCATTGGTCCCATGAGGCAACCAAGTATTAAACTCAAATCTTTGAGTTGAAACCCGGGAAAGGGCTGCCGTGGACCTCTGTTCACGTAGTATGTTCCTCTTAATTTAGGTAGTGCATTGGCCTCTTTCAACATTGTATTCTGTACGTAATCGTATTGTTGACACAGTAGGTTTTGTCTGATAATAAACTTTCATTCACTTTTGGGGAAGAAATCCGTTTGGTCTATTCATATGTTTATTGTTCTGGTTAATTAGGCAGTAAGACTCATTCCCTGTGGATGGAGCGAGGCACATAAACTTTTGACCAACACCAGACCAACACCAGATTTGGATCCAACGTCACTGGTGTTTACCTGGGGGTGAGATATATGTCATGAAAACTGGGACGCTGTGTGCTCTATTGTGCATAAGCAGACTTTACATCATATGTCATAACAAGACTTTGATGATTCTAAAGGGAGCCCTAATCATGACCACACCTCTTGCCCAGGGAGGGATATTGTTTTCCGTCAGATTGTCAGCAACATGGTTATAGAACATTTTCTGGAAAGATGTCTCCTGGATGATCCTGTTGACTTTATTCGAATTAATCTTTTTAAAGTATTTTTATGGGCTTTTTGTGCCTTTATTGATAGGAAAGTGGAGATTATGACAGGAAGTGAGTGGGGAGAGAGATGGGGCAGGGTTGGGGAATGAACCGGGGTCCCCGTGGGCATGCAAGCCCAAATGTGGAGGTCTTAGTGTGCTGCGCCACAGCGCCCCCCGATCTCCTTGACTTTTGGGCAACATTGGGTTACACGAAAGGTTGAAGGATAAAAATTCATCATGGCCCTGTTAATCTTGCGGGTCAATTTAAAGGTCATAGGTCAAAGTTATCAACATCTCAGAAATGGGAATAGACAGACGTAAGACCAATGCAAATAGTCTGGAATATGAATTTGACAGTGCCTTTGACGTTGAACTGTTCAATGGATGGATTGAATTCAGATATTAGACTAAAGCACAGGTTCCCAGAGATACACCATATCAAATCGATACACTCCCCTACTGATTCTATGTCCTGGATGCTACAGTGAGTGGTACCTTGCATGGCAGCTCTCAACATGGGTGAGTATATGAGGCATCCGATGTAAAGAGTGTTTAGATTAGAAAACCTATGCATTACTAATATTATTAAAGCACTTTGGGCAATTTACTGAGTATTCAAGTCCTTACACTGACAGACGGGGTGGATAACCAGTAGGATACTCTCCTCCACCTGAGCATGGCATCGACCCCACACACTGCTGAGGAGCCTGCTGTGTCTTCAGTACAGACTCCATTTCATTATGTAGTAGGCCAATATGCTGTGATCAGTGATCACGACTAATGAGAATCCATCACACTTTACCTTGCATTAGTCCATTACCATGACTGATTTCTGTCAAATATCAACCAAGATTCGGTACGTTTATGTACACACTCATAAAGTAATGGATATGGCCATCAACAGTACTCATACAAACATGTACATGATTCACAGTGGCTACACTGGCTGTTCTAACTGTGCTCAGACCATTAGTAATAAAAAATAGGAGTGGTTTACTGTAAAAGCCTTATTACTTTTACATTTCCAACCAGTCTAAGACCAATGCCTCAGATACAGTGCCATGAGAAAGTTTGGGCACCCTTTTGGAAAATCATTACATCGGTTTATTTCTCGTTGAACTTTTAACGTAGCAACTTCATTTTAACTTATGTTAAACTATAGGAAAAGAGAAACATTTCAGCAGTGGAAGAATTTTCATAGGTGTTATAGAAATAATTTTATGTGGATTTAAACAAAAATAGGCATGTGCATAAATATGGGCACCCCAAAGAAGGTATACCATTGATATGAAGTAGAGCTCACCTTTGCAGCACACACTGGTTTTAATGACTTTGGAATCCCTTCAGTCACCAAGACAGACATGATTGGTCATTAAAATGATAGTTATCATATAAAATAGCAGACGAGGCTTGTCCTAAGTTCTGCCTTGGAGACTGGAATATGGTGGGCTCTGAACAAACTGTAGTTTGTTGAAAAATAGTTAAAAGGGCATGGCTAAAGGTTACTAAGAATGGTAACAGGCACACTACAGAACACCTCCATAGAATTACAAGAACATAGCTGCTGATAGTGCAGACTTAGACATGGGTCCTTCCACGTATACTTTTCACAAGGCAAAAGCTCATTGGATGGGTGACGAATAAAAAGGCTTTCCTGTGTATCCATCAGTTGATAAACTTATGCGGAAAGCTTATCTGGACAAGCTGAAAGCATTTTGGGAACTCATAGCGTGGTCAGATGAGATTGAGCTAGAGTTATTTGACCTTAACAATGGGAGGTGGACATGGCTAAAAAATTAACCCATAAATTCTATGACCTCTGGTCTAAAACATACCCTACTATAGGTCTGCGTGGATAGTATACACACTCTAAAACTTATTACAGTTAAGGGCCTCATTAATTCTTTTCAAATAGCATATTTTTCAAAAGAATGTTCAAGTGTCAGACACAAAATTAGAGCTGAGCAGCGTTTGCACTTTCCAGCAGGACAGTGTTTGCACTGCACTGATCAAAATTCAACAATGAGTTAAAGCAAAACAACAAGTACAATGTCTTGAAATGGTCATACCAATCTTGAGATATCACCATCATTGAAAAAAATTGAATTTATTTAAACCAGGATGTCTAAAGAAGACAGATGAGTAACCTGACTGAATTAGAGGGGTTCTGGATAGAATAATTGGCAACTATTCAGTAGCACCAGGCAGTTGGAACTTGTCATCCTGTATAGCAAGTATCCAAAGGCCATTAGATCAGCAAAGGTGAGCTCTACTTCATATTAATCGTATACCTTCTTTGGGGTGCCCATATTTATGCACACACATATTTTTGTTTAAATCCACATACAATTCTTTCTATAACACCTATGAAAATTCTTCCACTGCTGAAATGTTTCTCTTTTCCTATAGTTCAACATAAGTTAAAATGAAGTTGCTACGTTAAAAGTTCAACGAGAAATAAACCGATGTAATGATTTTCCAAAAGGGTGCCCAAACTTTCTCATGGCACTGTAACTTAACACCTCACGATGCTGCTGGCTATTTTCACCCCACCCAAGTGGACATGCTTCAAGCTCTGACACACCATAACACTGATTGAGTTGAGGGCAACTGCTTTGAAAAAGCATCAAGAAGGATAGATCATACCTGACCTCCATGTAATACTGTATGTCTTATTACTGTATATGTGACTTTTTGACCCATGTGCATTGTGCATGAATGCCCTCCATCTTGACAAATATGGGGAGGGATGGGGATAACCCAAGCCAGACTCGACAGCCTGCTTGTAGTGGTCACTTTAGCACAGGGCACCACAGCATCCCCTTATGCCCTCTTCCTACGTAGACCACTGCATAATGTGGTTTCACCCAACAATTACTGTCACTACATGGGTCAAAGACATCAGTGATAAAATTGAGATGTTTTTTTTCCTGTCCTATAGGCAAAGTCCCATTGTCATTTTCAATTGAAAAGTAAATAGGTCCTACTTGTGTAAGCCAACATTACTTGCACATTTAACTCCAACTCCCATTGTCATTGACACAGCACTTCACAGCACACAAGTGAACACTGCACACAATGAAATTGCATTTATGCCTCACCGGTGCAAGGGGGCAGCCCTCAATGGTGCTCCTAGGAAGCAGTGCGGCAGGACGGTACCATGCTCAGGGTATCTCAGTCATGGAAGAGGATGGGGGAGAGCACTGGTTAATTACCTCCCCCAACAACCTGACGGGTCGGGAGTCGCACCCCATCCTTGTTGCCATGCCTCATGGAGAACTATTACAAGGATGCCCTGACACAACATTACAATACATTACATTATTACATTATCACAATTACATTACTTTATTATTATAGAACAGTGTGAGAGTAGACAGGAAATGACCCCCCCCCCCCCCCCCCAAACTTGCATTTATAACGGAATTAAAATTATTGAAGGGTGGGTTTTGGTTGGAGTTACTATGTCCCTCAGCCAACACACTGCAAGGCAGACAAGCAAACAAGTCTTGGGGGTGGGGGAAGTGAATAAGCAGGGCTCTACTCTAATAACAGATGTATGTGTACCTTCGTACTGTTCCTGTACCCCTGAGGCCTGCCCCATCGCATCGGGACATAAATGGGACTTCCACCATAATGAAACATTATCTCTGGTTTCAATCCAACTGTATTTTTATGAGAAGAACGCTCTTATACCACACACATGCATGCTGTAGTAAAGTGAAGGAGAGCTGCCCTCCCCGATTTTCAATCAGGGCCTCCAGAGTACTAGCCTGGCGACGCCATCCTATGTGCTCCGCCCATGACGAAGTCAACAGTCGGCTATTCACCCAGGCTACCAGAGTACCAAACTGGGCCTCACATAAGGGGCTTGTTCGCATGACAGTCAGATCACACCCTCAACCCTAATGACAGTCTCTCCATACGATTCACACACTCCTGTTGTGTCCACCACACTAATCCCATATCCCTCTTCAATATTTCACACATCACTGGGTCCTCTTGGCTGGGCTGGTGTCAGCTATCCTGTGGGTTCCAGTTGCTCCACCCAGGTTTGAACCCAAGCCTCTACTCCCCTTACCCACACATACACTTTTAATTTACATGTGTTTAAACTTTTCTTAAGATAATTTGGCCTTTTCCACCTTTATTAACAAGACAGAACAGTTGTGAAAGACAAGAAATGAGTGTGGAGAGAGTGGGGAAGGATCGGCAAAGGACCTCGGATCGGAATCAAACCCAGGTCTCCAGCATAATGGTATGGCATCTATACTAGCTCATTAAGCCACCACTACCCCCATGTTTTAACTTTAAACCTGGTATATTAAACTAGACTGAGAGCTAGGGGCAGAATATGGTTTTTGCCTGGTGGTTGGTTTACCTCACACCATGGGAGATCATCATAACTGGGCCATGAATCTACCCTTATTTGTCCTCTAATTTCAATTCTCTGTCTAGTTTTTCATTTGTGTCGCAAGGCATTGGGGTGATCTTAACCAGTGTTGGTTAAGTTACTCAAAAACTGGAATGCATTAGGCTACATGTACTGGCTTTTCTAAGTAGCCCTTTATATTACAATATTTACAATGAAAGGCATTACACTACTTTTGCATTACTTTTGTTACTCTCGGAAAAATAGATATGGATCTGGCAATTTATGTAAATCAAACTCACAAATCATGACTCTTTCACCTCCCATCAAGGACGTGTTTCGGAATCGGCAGCATGCAGACTAAAAAGTTACAAGTTCAGGAATAGCTTATTTCTGACCCACCACACTGGATGCCATCCAGGCAACAGTAAAATGTATTGTAATGTATTATTACTAGCAGTTCCTGGACAGTCATGGTTAAGCAGTTACTTGTAGCCCATATGTAGCTGGTTTGAGTCTCCCCCATCCTTCTCCATGACTGAGGTACCCTGAGCATGCTGTTTCACAATGACAATGGGAGTTGGAAATTCTCAGGTGGGCTTTCACTTTAACTAGAATTGTAACTAGAATATATTGCACCTTCCCCTCCCTGTAGTTTGTTGCAGCAAAAAGTAATGCATTACAGTGATTAACCCACCCATTAAGTCAGATGCTGCACATAGGCCTACGCTGCATTGACCTAGGCACCTGGAGCGAAATGGACGCTGCATTCAGGCTCTAGAGATATGAGTTTTTCCCTCTTGCATCTATCAACAAGACACAAGCAGATAATAAATCGTAGCCTTTTTTCTGGCCAGTTTTCTTTAGATGGACAGGACATTTCTCAGGGGGGCAGGACTTGTTTCTGGGGGGCAGTGCAAGCTTCCTCTTGCGTCCACAGTTAATCCTGTTGGATATGGTTTAACCTTCTTGGTGGTATGCAGACATTACCTTGGATACAGTGGCTCTTGATACATCACAAAGACTTGTCTCGGTCAAAGATGCAACAGTTACACGCACACAAAGAAATTCTCCTTTTTGAACTCTGATACATCACCCATAATGTTGCGTGCGTTGCAAAATTTTGAGCAAAACTGTGCTCTTACCCAGCTAATTGAACCTTCACACTTCACTTTCCTGGTGCAATATGCAATTAATGAAGATTGGCCAACAGGTTGGTCCACTTGAGTCATGAAACTTCCCACACTATTGTAGCAACCCTGCTCTTTAGCAAGATGGCATAAAATATTGACAGTCTAGGGACAAATACTCACTTAACCAGAGGCCTGGGGTAAACTGTGGGAGTAGTTACTAATGACTGCTGTGCATTATGGTTGTACGCGAGCCCCCACTCTGAGTTCCACACAGAGACATACTAAATTCAGATATTAAACAAATCACAGATTACTGACCACCCCAACATTAGAAATGATCAAGTACGGCATATTAAAAATATAAGCAATAAACATTTATTAAAACCGATTCTCATAGACTCATTCAAACAATCAACCCAAAACAGAAAAGGAAAAATACCCGGCCGGGGTTTCAAAACAGTTGGCGCGCAGCGTTGGAGCTCATTCATAAATCCCAACGAACGAACGTCAGTGTACTCACGAGCCGAGCCGAGTTCCCCCTGTATGTTACCGGTAATCCAAAGTAGCACCGGCTGCCACTCTCCAAACGATGGCCATCCAGTTACCCTCCACGACTCCACAACCGAACCTGAAGCCCGAACATTTCTCTGCCGCGGTGAAGTAGTGGTGATCCGGAATGGTCCCAAAAAAACAGCTGGTGTTGTGCTAGCGAACTAGCGCATATTCGACAGCACACATCCAGCTAGCATGTCCCAAACAGCAAGCAGAGCAGAACGAACTTAAACAGGACTTAAACACGAAAATAAATAAAGTTCAACGGATGACACCGGCGTGCCGGGTGTCAACTCAACCTCAATTCAACCACTGGAAACTTATCATTACGCTGAGTAAACGAATAAAAGTCCGCCGTGTCACTCAGCATGAAGAAGCGCTTCTCTTCCCTTACTTTCTCCTCAGAGTCCTCCGTTACCTTGGCAACCCCCGTACCCAATAGAATTCCAGGGATGGAAAGCGATCGCCCAGTAACAAACTAATACATAGAATATCGAACCAGTAGATTAAATACAACTGTTGTAAAGTCTCAAACAAATACAAGTTAATACCTTTGCATAGGTTAAGCATATTTCAGTTGGATTACAATTACATTAGGAATTTAAGTTAGTTAAATATCATATTAAAATACCATACAACATACAACATATTAACTTAGGCATTCCCTAGAGTTCAGGTGCGCTCTATTTACTGTCAATGGGTGCGCTACACTAAAATGATAGGTGTTTCCATTATTTTGTCCAATCCCTGTATAGCATACACATAACAGACAGACCCTGGACCCCTACCAGTTCACATACCGAGCCAAGCGATCCACGGAGGATGCAATTTGCTCTGCCCTCCATCCAGCCCTCACCCACTTGGACAATAAAGACTCATATGTGAGAATGCTGTTCATTGACTTCAGTTCAGCATTCAATACCATAATACCACAACAACTCATCTGAAAACTGGAGCACCTCCCTCTGCAACTGGCTGCTGGACTTCCTGATGCAGAGACCACAAGCAGTACGGGTAGGGAATAACACCTCAAGCACCCTGACCCTGAGCACGGGGGCTCCACAAGGCTGTGTTCTCAGGCCCCTGAAACATGACTGCACAACGACCCACAGCACTAACCATCTAGTGAAGTTTGCGGATGATACAACACTGGTGGGCCTCATCACTAAGGGCGATGAGACTCACTACAGAGAAGAAGTAGACCTGCTGGCCAGATAGTGCAAAGACAACAACCTCCTGCTGAATGTCAACAAGACCAAGGAGATTGTTGTCAACTTTCAGAGGGTCCAAAAACAACTGCCACCACTGACCATCGACGGTGATGCTGTGGAGAGAGTGAGCAGCACCAAGTTCCTTGGAGTGCACATCAGCAACGACCTCTCTTGGACCACCAACACTACATCACTGGCGAAGAAGGCCCATCAGCGTCTCTACTTCTTGCGCAAACTAAAGAAGGCAAGTGCTACGCCCTCCATCATGACAACATTCTACAGAGGAACCATAGAGAGCGTCGTGTCCAGCTGCATCACAGTGTGGGGAGGAAGCTGCACGGAGAAAAACAGGAAGACACTCCAACGTGTTGTGAAGAAGATCATTGGAGTACCACTCCCCTCCCTGCAGGACATTTACACCGCACGCCTCACCCGGAAAGCACTGATGATCATCAAAGACACAAGCCACCCTGCACACAAACTGTTCAGCCTCCTGCCCTCTGGAAAGAGGTACAGGCGCCTCCGTTCCTGTACCACCAGGCTTGCAATAATAATAATAATAATAATTGTATTTGTATAGCACTGTGTCATACAAGGCATGTAACTCAAAGTGCTTAACAAATGGGGAAAAAAACATTGTTAGAGATAGATTTAAAAGGAGAGGTATAGAGGAGAGGCAGAAAAAGCAGGAAGGCAGAGGAAGAAGAGATAGACAGAGAATGTAGAGTCATAAGGTCAACGTAGGTTAGGACCAGGATTCTTAGATGTGTAAGGTCCATAGTGGCTGGGCCTATCATAAGTCATAGATAGTCACACAGAGATTGGGCGCTCAGGTGCGGCCCCTGGTGGCATCAGGGGTGAGGAAAAACTCCCTTTCGCTTGATTCATAGTTTGTAAGGGGAAAAAAAAGCTCAGTGAGGTCTGAGAAAAAAGACCCCCTATAGTCAGGAAGAAACCTCAGGCAGAGACCAGCGACCACCTAGGGGAGCCCCCTGCCAGGGCTGGTTGCGAGTAGTAAGGGCGCTGCGGCAGCTGGGACACTATGACGCCTTGGCAGATAGGAGTTGGCAAGGATGAAGAGGTGGGTCTTCAGCTGCTACTATGTCAGAACGCTATAAAGGACTTTTAGGAAAAGCACAACAAAATACCTCCTCTTAATGTATGTTCTCTACAAGTCTTCTGTTGTCCAGTCTTGCACTTAAATGTATGAGCAATGTCCACGTCCATACTGTCTATGTCCATGTATGAGTACTGTCTATGTCTATACTGTCTATGTCCTTACCTAGATTAGTCTATGTCTGCATGGGAGAGCAAGAAACGCAATTTCAAATTCTTTGTATGACCAGTGCATGTAAAGAAATTGACAATAAACTTGACTTGACTTGACTTGACTTCTTAAAGGAGTCGACGGAGGTGGCTGATCGGATCTCGATGGGGAGGGCGTTCCATCTCTTGGGCGCATAGCAGGCAAACGCGGCGTCGCCGATCTTCTTCTGCGGGGGGGTGGGGGTCCTTAGCAGCTTGGCATCAGTGGACCTGAGAGCTCGAGCAGGGGCATAAAAAGAGAGCATGTCTGAGATATAGCTAGGGGCAAGTCCATTTAATGCTTTAAATACTGTGAGCAGAATCTTAAAGTCGATTCTGTATGAGACAGGTAACCAGTGCAGGTCTGCCAAGACAGGAGAGATGTGCTCTCTCATTCTGGTTCTTGTTAGGATTCTTGCCGCAGAATTGCAGTACGATGCACCAAGCAATCAAGATACTGAACACTCAACCCACTCTCCCTCCACTGTCAGCCTCTAGCCAGCCAGGCCACTGACAACCCCCCCCTCATCCCCACCACCATATCTGCGACTGAACATTCCACCTGCACTACTACATCGGTGACTGAACTTTCAACCTGCACTAACTCAAAAACATGCACATGCACACACACACACACACACACACACACACACACACACACACACACACACACACACACACACATACACACACACACACAAGCACACCGCACTTTCTGCACTAAACCCAAACATACACACACTGACACACACACACACACACACACCCACACACACACACACACACACACACACACACAGACGCACACCGCACTTTCTACCTGCACTAAACACACACACACACACACACACACACACACACACACACACACACACACACACACACACACACACACACACACACACACACACACACTCACTGCTGCTGGTGTACTTGATAGACCTTTTTAATATTTATTTTTCTTCAAATGCTACTATTACTATGTCAGAAACGCTATAAAGGACTTTTAGAAAAAGCACAACAAAATACCTCCTCTTAATGTATGTTCTCTACAAGTCTTCTGTTGTCCAGTCTTGCTTAAATGTCTGTATGAGCACTGTCTATGTCCATACTGTCTTATGTCCATGTATGAGTACTGTCTATGTCTATACTGTCTATGTCCTTACCTAGATTAGTCTATGTCTGCATGGGAAAGCAAGAAACGTAATTTCAAATTCTTTGTATGACCAGTGCATGTAAAGAAATTGACAATAAAACCAACTTGAAGTGAACTTGAACTTGAAGTGATTAGTTTCTCTAAAAGTGATATCATACACTGACTAAACTCTAAGCAAATTAGCTGCAGAGCTGTAGAGAAAATGTCTCTGGATGCAACATAGAAAAAAAAGTCCTTCCCTATTTCAGTATGGACTCTTGGTGGAACAAAGTCTGTAGCGCTCCCCCTGGTGGAGTAACTGTGAACATTCCTCAATCTATTGAAAAAGTTATTTAGGGAGTATGTCCCCATTTACAATTTTATGCACTACGCTTAACTCAATTTGAGACTCTGTCCTCAACTCCCAACCAACCCAAACTTAAAGAGGTGAGGATCAAGGCCAGCCTGGTAGGTACTGACCGTACTTCAATATGGGATGGGTATCAAGGCTACTGTTTGGTGTAAGTAAATGGTTTCAGTTTCGATACCAAACGACAGACCAAGAATTCTGCCGGTGAATAACGTGCGCCAGTATTTTTCTGAAATGTAATTGGCTATTCAGTGCCAGTGAACTGAACACATGACTTCATCGCGCTTCTTCAAGGTCTGGATTTGCGTTTCTGAACCAGACCAGTGCAGAGCCAAACGGAGAGGACAAGATAGGCTCCTACTCACATATGGAGAAAATGGGGTTTCTAAGCCTCATCCCGGTTCTGTGCTGCGCGCACCTTGCGCATGGAGGTAAGATGATTTCGCCGTTGTTTCTTCATGGCAGGGCATTGAGTTTTCCATGTCTTATTATAGGCCACATCCGCCAAGGAGGAATATGTTTTCGGTCGCGCTGTCTTGTCAGTCAGTTAGCCGGATAAGTGAAAAAAAAAGTTATGCACGGATTTGGCAGAAATTGTGTGTATGTTGGAAATGGCAAAAGGAACGTGATTAACTTTTGGTGGTGATTCGGATTTATTTAGGCTATTTATTCTTCACAATTGCGTCGAGGTATAGCGCGAATTTCGACAGCAGTTTTTAACTCCACAAAAACACGTCAGAAAGACTTGAAGAAAATGAGGCTGTACCTGTAGTCAAATACCATCAAGGTCTGCACTCTGAGTGCATTCCTTCTGAGGCACAATCCTCTTCTTTGACTTTGAAATTTGATTTCCTCGATGCCGTTCTTCACAGTTAAAGCCATTTCGACACCCAAGAGACAGCCACAGATGAAATCAATATATAAAAGAGCAGTAAATGAAAAGTAGAAGGGTATAAAAAAGATGAGTACACAGTTTAACCTAAGTTTTACTTAAAAGCAGAATAAAATATAAACTTAATAATAATAATAATAATAATAATAATAACAATAACAATAATATAAAGTAAAGGTAAAATATTATAAGTAGGCAAGCACAGGTAAAAACAAGAAAAAGCAAACGGTACAATGATTGTGGCGATTGTAACTTAATGGGTAGATAATTAATTTTCAATTTATTTCTTAATTTCAGACCCACAGGATCCATAGCACAAATTTTAAAAAAACAAACACAAGAGAAAAAAACACAACAGGAGACCGCCAGAAAGGCTGAATACAAAACAAAACAAACAAAAAAGAAAAGCAGATATTGCATTGCTCTCATCACTATTCAGTACCCAACATAC
The DNA here is from genome assembly GCF_034702125.1 of Engraulis encrasicolus. NCBI lineage: Eukaryota > Metazoa > Chordata > Actinopteri > Clupeiformes > Engraulidae > Engraulis > Engraulis encrasicolus. The sequence continues at coordinate 56,300 of NW_026945021.1, forward strand.
ATGTTCACCATTGATTCTACAGGCTAGAAAATAGTCTCACAAAACTGCATCCAAGGCTACCCGAAACAGGAATTATGTTGTGTTGTGATTCAGACTTCCTGCACATAGTAAATCTATACAACAATTTGCGTAACATAGGGCATGCATCCATTCACAAAGCACATGGGTCAAATGTCATTTACAGTAATAAGACACAAACGGAGGAGGTCAGGTATACCAGCCTTTTTGGTACACTTTCAGTTGCACTCATTCCAATCTGTTACACTGTGTAAAGGCTTGTCTGTTACAGTGTGAGGCATGTCCTCCAGGGCTGGGTGACAATAGTCAGCATTGCATGGTGAACTTCAAGTGTGAGGCCTTGGTTTTGGACAGGTTGAGAAAATGAATGTTAATGCTTGCTTTAAAAAAAAAACTTATTTTATTCTTCATCAAGGCGTATTAGAACAGCCTTTACCAGCTGTGACCCATATACACATGTAGGCCTAACCAAGGTCATACGGCACAGTCCACCACTTGGGCCCTGGACTGGCGACCTCTCAGTTCATGGTCCAGTTCATCAAGGGAGACACAGTACAATACCACTATTAAGTTAAAGCTCCAGACTGATAGCTCAGTGTTACTGTATCTGTATGAGGCTTCGGTACAGGGGTTTACTACCACTGAACTTTGCTGGTTGGCATCCGTTACACACACACACACACACACACACACACACACACACACACACACACACACACACACACACACACACACACACACATATTAATATAACATTATTTAGTTGTTTTCCAATTTTGCCTTTATAAGACAAGAAAGTGAAGAAATGGGATAGATAACATGTGGGGGAGAGAGATGGAGAAAGACTGGGATTTGACCATGCCCAGACTCAGCAGCCCACTTGTAGTAGGCCTATTAGATCACTTAACAGCTTGCATCACAGCATCACATCATGTCCTCTTGCTACGTAGGCCACGGCACTATGTGGTTTCACCCAGCAATTACTGTCACTACACGAGTCAAAGGCGTTAGTGATGATATTGAGTAGAACATGTGAGAGAATGTGCCTGCATAAACTTTTGAAAGTCCTACTGAGAAAGTCTCATTGTCATTGTCACACAGCATATACACATATCACACAACGGATATGCATTTATGCTGCAGCTCTAGGGATCGTTGCAGGGAGATGGTGCCATGTCAGTGTACTTGAGGAGGTTGGGAGAGAGCTCTGGTTATACCCTCCCCCTACCCACCTGGCAGTGTCGGGAATTGAACTGGCAACCCTTGAACAACAAGCCCTGCTCCCTGACCGCTTGCTTTTGAAGACATAGAATGTAGTTGTGATAGTTGTCTGTCTGGGAGATGAAGCCTGGTTTAACAAACACTCCATCCATAAAATAATGTCAGTGCACTCGGTGGCCAGATCAGTTGTAGGAAAGGTGGGCATTGGACTTAAATCTTGTGTCTCATGAGTGTGGACATTGGAAAGCAAAGGTCTAATATTGTTTTGCTGTTGTGTGTGTTGTTTGTCACAAGGACATAAATGGGACTTTCATTATTAAAGTATCTCTGGTTTCAATCCGACCGTTATCATTAGAATAACCTCTAGATAGAGCTGTAGTGCACATATTGGTATACCAGAGAGGTTGCTGTCAGGGGTTTTCCAATATCATAGAACTGAAACCTTGGGCAAATGTTGCATTTCAGTTGTCTCAAAATATTGTTTGTGCGTGCGAGAGAGAGAGAGAGAGAGAGAGAGAGAGAGAGAGAGAGAGAGAGAGAGAGAGAGAGAGAGAGAGTGAGTTTACAAGGCTTTCTGTTTGAACTGATGGTGTTACATTCAACAGGCAACACAGAGGTCAAATCCCCAAAATGACATTAAATTCCTACTGCGATCAGAACTCCAGAGGGGGTCTCCCAACCAATGCTAAAGTTGAAATTTGTCTTAAATCTTTCTGTTTTAGTCCGAAAATTCAAGCAACACACTAACTGCTGCCGAGATGTGGTTACTTTCAGTTTTGATAACTAAGGCCAGGCAGCGACTTTTGCCATGAAACAAACTATGCATGTGTGTGTTTCTAAAATGCCATTGGCTACCGCGTGTATTAGGGGGCGTGCACTCTGCATGGGATGAACTTGGGAATAGCCTTTCGTGGCCAGTTGGTTGGAGCCTCATCGGGCTGGAAGGGAATTAGAATTAGACTACTACCTATGGTGTTCTAACCTGGGGCCACCTCAACTACCTGAGCATAATAGTCTGTACAATAACCTCATTACATTAAGTTACATTACATTTGACAGATGCTTTTAGCCAAAGCAACTCACAATCAACGACATAATAGCATACAGCAGATGAACAAAAAGTAAAGTGCACAGGAAATATACAGAATAATATGTGTATATTCCAACACACACACACACACACACACACACACACACACACACACACACACACACACACACACACACACACACAGTCTTTCCTGGGTTTGTGCCAGCTAAGGCATCAGTGTATTAAATAGCCATGGAAGAGAAGAGTCCTAACTTGCTTCTTGAGGGTTGAGAGAGCCAGTTTTGTAACCGCACGTACTAATGTACAATACCAGCCTGTGTATGTGCACGCAGGGCCGATTTATCCATTAGGGCCAGTGATATGGTCCTCTGTGGGTGGGTGTGTGTGTGTGTGTGTGTGTGTGTGTGTGTGTGTGTGTGTGTGTGTGTGTGTGTGTGTGTGTGTGTTTTGCTGTGTTGTGTTGTGTTTCTCTGTTGTAGTAGTAGTTATGTATTGTATTCTTCTGTACCATGATGTAACTATCCCACTGTGTTTTACATCTTTTCTGTAAATGCCCCTGTGTTGTATATTCCTCTGCATTATAGTGAACTGCTTTCAGTAGTGGACAAATGAATAGTGACAACAACAAAAGGCATTCTAGTTCAAGAAACTATAGGGCTAAGAACAAGCTTTTTCAAGCTTACATGTTGATGATAACCATTAGGCTTTTTGGTGTTTCTTTCTTGAGTAGAGGGAGGAAACTGTTAGCTATTAGTGTTGACATCTGCATTGTTTGTTTTTACTGTATGATCATCATCATTACAGTGAGTCCAATATGTATTTGATCCCTTGCTGATTTTGCCGGTTTGCCCACTAATAAAGACATGATCAGTCTATAAATTTTTGATAATATGTATTCAAACATGGAGAGACAGAATATCAAAAAGAAATTCCAGAAAATAACTTTAAATAATATATTTTAATTTATTTGTATTTAATATAGGGAAATAAGTATTTGACCCCTCTAGCTAAAGAAGATAAAGTGCTTTGTGGCAAAGTCATAGTTGTCTAGCACTAAGGTCAGATGCTTCTTTTAGTTGATGACAATGTTTGTGCATATAGTAGAACATATTTTTGCCCATTTTTCTTTGCAGATTATCTCTAAAACATTAATAGTTTGTGGCTGTAGCTTGGCAAATGGGAGGTTCAGTTCTCTCCATAGAATTCTTATAGGGTTAATATTTGGAGACTTTCTAGGCCACTTCACGACTTTAACATGCTTCTTATTGAGCCACTCCTTAGTTGCTTTGACTGTATGTTGTGTATTATTGTCATGTTGGGAAATCCAAAAATGACCCACCCTTCAGTGTAGTGGTGGAGGGAAGGACGTTTGCACTCAGGATTGCACATTACATGTCTCCCTCCATCCATTCGTTGACGATGTGAAGTTGCCCTGTGCCTTGGCCAGGCAAACACCCTCAAACCATAATAATACCACTTTCATGCATGATGGTGAGGAGGGAGTTCTTGGGATCATAGACAGCAGTACTCGTTCTCAAAACACATTGAATTGTGTTAATGCCAAACAGCTGGATTTTGGTTTCATCTGACTGCAGCATCTCCTTATCATATCCTAAACTAGTCTGATATTCTTTGGCAAACCTCAGGTGGGACTGCACAAGTTCCTTCTGAAGTAGAGGTACCATGTGTGCACTACAGGATTTTAATCCTCTGTGGCTTTAAGTGCTACCCATAGTTTTCTCAGTGATTTTGGTCCCAGTAGCTTTGATATCATCCCGTACAGGTCTAGGTTCTTTCTGTTCTCATGATTATCAAATCCCTCCAAAAGGTCAAATCTTTTATAGAACCCCAGACAGCATGATGGATAGTCATTTTGTATTCCTCACATTTTGGAAGAAATGAATCAACAGCTGGATCATTAATACCCATTCTCTTTCTTGTGGCTTTGCAGCCCGTTTAATCTTGTTCAGGTCAAAAATCTTGTCCCTGATATCATTTGACCGCTTTTTGATCTTTCCCATGCTGGTGAGGTTGGAGTGTGACTGATTCACTCATACTAGTATGGACTGATTCTGCTGATTCAATGCATCTTATATGCATGTTAGTATGTACAGGTGTCTTTAATTCAGATGACAAGTTGATCGGAAGGGCCCATCTGGTCTGTGGGCACGGAACTGTAATCCATTGGCAGGGGATCAAATACTTATTTTGCTTGATGAAATGGAAATAAATTAATATTCTCTTAAGTTAATTTCTGGATTTCCTTTTTGATATTCTGTCTCTCCATATTAGAATACATATTATCATAACATTTATTGATGGATCATATCTTTTTTAGTAGGCAAACCAACAAAATCAGCAAGGGATCAAATACTTATTGGACTCACTGTAGATTGTTTTAACATGTCTTATGATTCAACACACCCTACATTTAATTACGGTACTCTCATATAACAGACACATCTAGCATACTGTAGATGCCTTTTCTGATTTCCCCTTTCCTTCTTCTTCATGAATGCCATCTTGTGATATTTATGTATTTATATTTTTTGTGAAGTTTAAATGTTAAATGTTATGATCTCACTCCACCAACTGGGATATTTAAACATTGTCTGGAGAAAACAAGATATATAGACGATATAAAGATATATAAAATATAAATAAGATATAACTATCTTGTCTTGACTATGTCTATGAAAATAATACATGACAAATCCCCACAAAAAACTAAGACTAAAATGTCTTTCATGATTTTACTTTCTCAGAAATCCACTCTATGAAGTACTTCTACACTGCAACTTCAGGGATTCAGACGTTTCCAGAATTTGTCACTGTGCTGCTGGTTGATGGACAGCCTGCCTCGTACTATGACAGCAACATCCGCCGAGAGACGCCCCGCCAGGACTGGATGAAGAACGCTGTTGACGCTGACTACTGGGACAGAGGAACCCAAATTAGCATTGGAGACGAACAGTCCTACAAGGCTAATATTGATATAGCCAAGCAAAGATTTAACCAAACAGGGGGTAAGTGAACATGTTTCATTATTATATAAAGGTGTAGATCAGCCAAACTGTGATCCTATATATTGAATTTGGGGTATAACCAGTTATACGTACATCATCATGAGATTGGCAGCAGTTGATACAACCAGGGTCTCTCTCTCTCTCTCTCTCTCTCTCTCTCTCTCTCTCTCTCTCTCTCTGTCGCTCTCTCTCTCTCTCTCTCTCTCTCTCTCTCTCTCTCATAAACTATTGATACAATTGTCAACATTCTCTTTATTGTTATTAATGTTGAAGCAAAATTAAATTCTAAAATACAAAAAATAAAAACATACTCTCACCCCAACCCCCATTACTTGACCATGGCACATGTGGCAGATTAGCATTGGTCTCATAAACTGTTGTTCATTGCTCTTGTATAACAAGGTGAGTCACTTACACTGAAACACTAGTCACAATGACAGTGAGTGCTTGAATGTTAAGTTATGGCAAACAAAAGTAACATACATTGAAAATGTTATAGATGTCAGAGTACACACACGGGCCCTGTGATCTCATCTGATGTGAATGAACGGGGATCATGGGGGGTCAGAGTGGAAACCCACACCACACACTCACCTCTGATACTCTACAATACAGAAACACACACACACACACACACACACACACACACACACACACACACACACACACACACACACACACACACACACACAGCCCTCTGGACAACGTCACCATGTTACCCCCATTAGCACTCTAAAGGCAGCATCCCATCCCATCTCTATTATTCCTTAATACCCTCCACCCAACTCCACCCCTGACCCTCATCACTGCCCTCCCCAACACACCACTGGTACCCCCAGCACACCTCACCAGCACTAGTCATCACACACACACACACACACACACACACACACACACACACACACACACACACACACACACACACACACACACACACTGCCCTCCTCCCTGTTCCCCCAGCCCACCTCACCTCATCCCTCCTGCATCTCTAGTCGTCCCTCTCAGGCTGAGGCTGCTGTAGTGAGATGGAGGACTGGGGCCATCTGATCTCATCTCATCTCATCTGATCTGATGTGAATGAATGGGGATCATTAGGGGCCAGAGTGGAAACACACACCACACACTCACCTCTGATACTCTACAATGCAGGAAGGGAGAACAGGCAGGCAGGCAGAGTGTAACACAGACAGACAGACAGACTGCCGGATGGACAGCCCAATATAGAGTCATTGGAATGGACAGAATGAAGCACAGACAGACCTACAGATGGACAGACAGCAAATAATCACATACATACAGAATGAAGGACATTCAGGCAGACAGAGACTGAACCACAGACAGAGAGAAACACAGTCAGGTAGACAATATGAAGCACAGAGAGACAGACAGAAAGAATGAAGCACATACAGACAGACAGGCATACAGCCAGACAGACAGACAGAGTCGTCAGTGTGTCATGTGACTCAGGTGTAGAGCAGAGGGGGGTGGAGCCTCAGCATGTGAAGAGCCAGTCGGACTCAGTAGCATATTAGACATGTATACGTGTCATCACTCCTCCTGACTCAGTAGCATATTAGACATGTATACGTGACATCACCTGACTCAGTAGCATATTAGACATGTATATGTGACATCACTCCACCTCACTCAGTAGCATATTAGACATGTATACGTGTCATCACTCCACCTGACTCAGTAGCATATTAGACATGTATACGTGTCTATGATCAGGACTCCTCAGCTGCACACTGGACAGAGGTACACACACACACACACACACACACACACACAGACACACGCACACACACACACACACACACCATTGCCCCACTCTGCTCCCCGTCTTACAGCCATTAGCACCCAAACCAGCAACAGCAGCAGCATCCCATTCCATCACATCTCTATTAGTCCTTAATACCCTCCACCCAACTCCACCCCTGACCCTCATCACTGCCCCCCCAACACACCACTGGTACCCCCAGCACACCTCACCAGCACTAGTCATCACACACACACACACACACACACACACACACACACACACACACACACACACACACACACACACACACACACACACACACACACACACACTGCCCTCATCCCTGTTCCCCAGCCCACCTCACCTCATCCCTCCTGCATCTCTAGTCGTCCCTCTCAGGCTGAGGCTGCTGTAGTGAGATGGAGGACTGGGGCCATCTGATCTCATCTCATCTCATCTGATCTGATGTGAATGAATGGGGATCATTAGGGGCCAGAGTGGAAACACACACCACACACTCACCTCTGATACTCTACAATGCAGGAAGGGAGAACAGGCAGGCAGGCAGAGTGTAACACAGACAGACAGACAGACAGACAGACTGCAGGATGGACAGGCAGCCCAATGTAGAGTCATTGGAATGGACAGAATGAAGCACGGACAGACCTACAGATGGACAGACAGCAAATAAAGCACATACAGACAGAATGAAGGACATTCAGGCAGACAGAGACTGAAACACAGACAGAGAGAAACACAGACACAGTCAGATAGACAATATGAAGCACAGAGAGACAGACAGAAAGAATGAAGCACAGACAGACAGACGTACAGCAAGACAGACAGAGTCATCAGTGTGTCATGTGACTCAGGTGTAAAGCAGAGGGGGGTGGAGCCTCAGCATGTGAAGAGCCAGTCGGACTCAGTAGCATATTAGACATGTATACGTGACATCACCTGACTCAGTAGCATATTAGACATGTATACGTGACATCACTCCACCTGCCTCAGTAGCATATTAGACATGTATACGTGTCATCACTCCACCTGACTCAGTAGCATATTAGACATGCATACGTGACATCACCTGACTCGGTAGCACATTAGACATGTATACGTGACATCACCTGTCTCAGTAGCATATTAGACATACAATACAATACAACATGTTCCGTATTTATATAGTACAATATTACTTTGAAGGTGGCTCAAAGCGCTGTCACTCCACTTGACTCAGTACCATATTAGAAGACATGTAAACGTATCCTCACCTGCACCATACAGTAGCACACTGGACAGAGGCACGCACGCACACACACACACACACCTCAGTACAACACTCATCATCATGGATGGACATTAACAAAAAAAAAAAAAAACAGTTTTTGTGAAGAAGTTAATACAATTAAATACATTAAAAAATATATATATACACAGTATACAGTACATATAAGCATCTATTGACCTATTGCTATTATTGTTTGTACTGTATTTTGTAAATTATTTGTAGGAAAATAACCCTCTTTACATCTGAACCACAAAATAACCCTCTTCACATCTGTGGTCTTTATTAATCCTTCCTACTATCCTCTTAGGTATGCATTCAGTTCAGAACATGTATGGCTGCCAGTGGGATGATGAGACTCATGTCATAGATGGATATGATCAGAATGGTTATGATGGAGAAGACTTTGTTACTCTTGATCTGAAGAACCTGCGCTACATTGCCACAACACCAGAGAGTCAACTCACAGTAAACAAGTGGAACAGTAACCCAGGTCAACTTGCCTATGACAAACAGTACTACACACAGATCTGCATTGAGTGGCTGAAGAAGTATGTTGAGTATGGGAGCAGCACTCTAGGAAAGAAAGGTATGTCAGCACACAACACTCACAACAGCCACCACTTAAAGGTAGATCATGTATTATTTTTAGTAGTTCTTCTCCAGAATTTATGCTGCTCATTCACAAATGTTATCCTTTTCGTGCATATTTTCCATCACCATCAGTTTCTAAGTATTCATTATGACTGTGAAAATGACACTTTTCATAGACGAAAAGGTGGATCTCCTCTTTGTCCACCATCTTGAATTTCCAGTTATTACCATTTTTAGCTACAGCATTTTCCTTTACTTTGGTCATACAAGGAATATTAGTCTCAAGAAATGGAGTAAAAATTTTTAAATAGGCAGTACAGTTGTACTGAGCAGCATAGTTGGTCCTACACACTCCACTTCATATTATGAACTCCACTACATGTGTTATATTTTTTTAAATCATGTCATGGTTATTGATGTTTTCACAGTACATTACATATGCCTGTTATTTTCAGATTGTTATGACATGTGGGTCAACATTATGGTTCTCTTTGCCATCCCTACTCTGAAATTGACATTTCAATACTGGCAGACAGTGCATTCTCAGTAATTTCCATCTTATTTTCATACTGATGTGTCCCTCCAGTGGCCCCTGAGGTCTCCCTGCTCCAGAAGGGCCCTGAGGTGGCGTGTCATGCCACAGGCTTCCACCCAGACGCTGTCATGATCACCTGGAAGAAGGATGGAGTGGAGGTGGATGATGACGTGGATGTGGGGGAGACTCTGCCCAACGAGGATGGAACCTTCCAGAAGAGATCCGTGCTCACCATCTCACCTAAGGAGAGGACAAAGACTCAGTACTCCTGTGAAGTCACCCACAAGAGCGGACTCATTGAGAAGATCCTTGATGAAGCTGAGCTGAAAACCATCAGTAAGAAAGATTTTTCAGATTCCTCTCAATTTCAACAATTAAATTATTAATAAACTAGGAGGGAAGGAAGTTGTTCGATATAAGAAATATTTGACTGTGTAACACCCTAATTGTTAAAGTCTTTCTGCCTTGTTATTGTGGAGTTAGAAACTNGAATGTTAAAATTCGTCCTATCCCGCAATGGTGAAGAATCTTTTTAAAAAGTCCTGGTGGGGGTGCTGTGGCGCAGCGTGGTAAGCCCCCCGCATTTGGGCTTACATTGCCCACGGGTACCCGGGTTCGATTCCGACCGAGGTCATTTCCCGGCCCTGCCCCATCTCTCTTCCAATCGTTTCCTGTCCTCTCTCACACTGTCATATAATAATAAAGGCCAAAAAAGCCCCAAAAATCCATTGAGGAAAAAATCCTGGATCCGGATTGTGATCCAAATCACCACCAAAATGTAAACACTTTTGTCATTTCCAACAAATTTGCTCAAAATCCGTTCATACTTTTCGGAGTTATCCTGCTGAAAAACAGACAAACAAACCAATGGAACCAGAAACCTAACCTCCTTGGCGGAGGTAACAAATACATTATTGTACTAAAACTGTAATATACTGTATACTGTATATAGCACTTGTTATTCTGTATATCAACTTCATTCTTTGTTTTTGTTCACAGCACCAGGCTCAGGCCAGGCCCCAGTTGGCATCATCATTGGAGCATTTCTGGGTTTCCTTGCACTGATTGCTTTAATAGGAGGGGCTGTTTGGTACAAGAGGAGGAATCCTGGCAATGGTATGTTAAATGGAGGTAGTTAAAGAAGTTGAAGAAGAAGTATTAGAGTAAGATGCCATTAGCAGACAATAATGTAAACTTTTACAATTAGGCATTGAAGTGTATACTGTAGTGTGTGTGTGTGTGTGTGTGTGTGTGAGTGTGTGTGTGTGTGTGTGTGTGTGTGTGTGCAATGAGAATACATTGACTACAACCAATCAGCATGATAAAGAGGATGACATGTAGGATGCATTTCGCAGTGAGTGCGTTTATATGCAATTTAGTATCCCGAATATGATTGGGATGTTATAGATTGCCGAATTTGTGTTTGAACATATAAACAAAACACTTTTTCCCAGCTTCAGTATCCCGGATAAGCCCTTATTCAGGATTTTAAGAAATCGGGATATGCTAGGTTTTTTGGATATTGACGAATGGAAACACTTTATCCCGGTTACAGAGGCTTCCCATAGAACATTGTCGCTGGTATCCAGGATCTTCCTATTTGAAGAGAATTCCTTAACAACAAAGAATGAAGACCGGGATATAATGCTCAGTATTCATGTAAATTATCCCAAATGTTATCATTACCGGGATAAGTCTCATATTTAAGATACTGAACTGCATATAAACGGACTCAGTTATTTGTCGGCCAGACCGGTCTTTGGAGCATGTCTTAAAAAGTCCAATGGATTGTCACTAGACCATGCCCAGGAGTGGAATTACATTTGGTGCCACTAGTGGCGTCTACTCTTAATTTCTAGGCTATCTGAAGTAACTTGTTGGTGTATATCTTTTTCTCCAGGCTTTGTTGCTGCTAAAAGTAAGTACACCACCAAATTTATTATGTTTGTTACTGTGGCATATATTGACCCAAAATATGCATCACAGCAGCTGTTTAGTAGAATATGTTTTCCATAATACAGATATTTGTCAAACACGTTTTATTTCTGATACCTCGATAGCATATCAAAAATGTCTTTCTGTGAAATGTGTCCCTTGGAACATACTTCTACATTTTTGGTGTCACATCTTCTCTGTCAGCCGTAGTAAATCCTATTTTCTCATACAATTGTAAGTGTTTCTTTTATCTTTGAGCGTATATGTTGACGCAGTGTAGTTAACAACTTAACTTACACGTTAGGTATGTACTACATATGGCTTGCAACATACAGTACATACATGTTTGCATATGCTTTTCTTTTTATAGCTGGAGAAAATAGCTCTCGTTCATCAGATGAGGCATAAGGGTTGATGCTTCTGGTGAGTGTTTATAACTGATCTCGCCATTATAATTTATCTCTGGCCTGTGTGCTTGTTTGAATATTCATTCTTATACTCATTGATTTTAATTTCTGCAGGAGATGAAAGGAAGACAGCCAGACAGCTTAACAAATCGGAGTTGAGAGTTGATGTGGAGTCGAGGTCTACAAATGATGGTTTGATATGCACTTTTAAGTCAACAGAAAGATCTTTAATGGAATTCAGTTTCATGAAGTGCAAAGTGAAAACAACCTCCAAAGCATTTAAATTAGAAGTCTACATGGCTTTCAGGGAAATGCAGACTTATTTTGTACATTAATTATTGGTTTTGTTTGATATATTGCTAGATTTTTTTTTTGCTTTGTTTCAGAACAGATAAGGCTGTAACTATGACTGTTTAAATTCTTTATGTTCCCTTGACAGTCTATATGTATCAGTAGGCTTTGTGAAGGAATTTTAGTTGTTTTGTTGCTGACTATAATGAATGAACTATTTGGTAACCTGTAAACCTTTTCTTTTTATTTGTCCATTGGGCATACGGTGTGTTTGATTATGGAACTACCTGGATTTTAGCAATATTTTTGTTCTTACACTTACTTGATTCTTATATCAACATTTAGGTCTTATTCAGATTGACATTGAACATTGACATGTTTCTATGGGCATTTTCACACCTAGTCCCCTTTATAAGTGAACCAAACTCAGTGGACCAAAAAGTGAACCGACAGCAAAAGGACTTTTTGTTCATATTGTGAGTGTATTACAAAAAGAACCTTCTGGTCCTGTTAGGCTTTTATGGTGTGTCAGTCCTCTTTTTGATCACACCCGGTCCTCTAGAGGTCTACTTAAGTGATTAAACCTAGCCACAAGTCTAACTCTTCAGGGCACGTAAGCGAACCGTACCGAGACCACATCAATAAAGGTCTCAGTATACGGTTCACTTCCAAGGGGTCTGGGTACAGTTTGGATGGTTCAAATATGCGCAGAAAATGCTGAGTGACAGGTCTGAGTTCACTTAAATGGCTCAAAGGGACCGGGTGTGAAAACCCTACAATTCTCCTTAAAGTATACTGCATTGTCGTGAGATTACAGTTTATTTCGTTTTTTTGAGTACAGTACACAAAATAAAATCAGTAAGACCATCTTGTTTTTGTGTTTTCAATATTTAAAACTCACCGAAGAATATTGGCATGAAATGTATAAAAACATGTTTTTCTTTTTAGGAGTAAAGGGATGAGACTGAAACGTAGAGTCTATGTAGAATCTACATACCTGAAGTTGATGTCAAATCAGTTCAAAATGAATCAAGTGTGATGATGGATTTTGTTTCAGATTCAGTATTCACATTAAAAATATAACTAAATCTGCTTTCTGGCCTCTTAGAAACATTTCTAAGAAAAATATATTGTATCTAAACATGATCTGGAGAACATAGGGCCTACTAATACCTGCTTTTACTGCATTTCCTGCATAGTTGACTACTGCAATCAAGATGTTTGCTGCAATGCTCCACTCATAGACCCTCCCCAAAAGTCAAAGACAGGTGCAACTAATTCAAAATGCTGCTGCTAGAATCAATCAAGACAACAACAAAAAAATCACACCAATGCTTAGATCCTTGATCAGAAAAGCAAAAGGTCCCAGGCACTAAGAAGTAAAAACGCTTTGCCCTGATGAAGACCACATTTGTGGTCGAAACATGTTGGCATTTAAATTTCAATTTTGAGTAGCTGCAGTGAATAAAGGCTTTTTAATGTAATCCCTTCTTCCTGCTGTTATATTTCTGAGTGCCTGAGACCTTTTGATTTTCTCATGGATTTCCCTGCCCCCAAGAGCACCACTTTGAACTGTTGTTGATACACCTGGGCGGCGGGTTAGCTTCTCTTTTTACATTTAGGTATTGTCTCCCAAGTTTACAATTGTGTTTAAGTCTCATTGTCAATGGCACTCAGTGACTCAGGCCTTGAATTTATTGGCAGAGCAATATCAACCAAAAATATGTTTTAGGTCTCTGTACTGTTGCTGGATAGATAATGAAATAAAGCCCTGGCAATCCAATGCCTATAGTCCGTGTTTCAATTTAACGCCCATCATTCCACATTTCTTCAAGTTTTTTTTCCTTTCCGAAACACATTGTATAATGATATATGAGTATGAGCATGTGCTATACGACCTACTTTGATAGATTGATTTGAAATACAATAAGAATATGTGGAATGATCAGGGCATGGGTTGTAAATATTGGAGAAGGTAAATGTGGAAAATGGTTACCCAAACATAGTTTAGAAGAAAGGGGCAGGTGCTCATGTTACAAACCCCAACTCCGGTGAAGTTGGGACGTTTGGTAAACTGAGAATAAAATCAAAATGTTATAATTTTCTAGCCTGGGAGTACCCATGCTGCCTTGCGCATTCTTTTCGAATTGCTGGACAAATCAACGGCTACGGAAACCACACCTCCCTACGAGATAATGTACAGTTGGTCCCCAGACTCGATCACACTTGTGATTGAGTATGGCGTTTGCCGCCAGACTAATCATTTTCAAAACATTCAATACATTCCTTAGATAGAGAATAGTGAAAAGACAACATATCAAGTGTTAAAACAGAGAGAAAAAAAATGTTTTAGGGGACATATGTACTCATTTCTAATTTGATAACTGCTACACGTCTCAAATAAGTTGGGACGGGGATCAGTGACATGCTATAAACATCCAAATAAGATAAAACAACAAGGAGGAACATTTCAAAATGAATTGTACTGATGAACAATTTGAATGTCCAGGTATAAGACAATCACAGAGAGGCTGAGTCACTCAGAATTAAAGATGCAGAGGGAACAATTACCATAGTTATTACATAAAGTTTTGAATTCCCTTGATTTACTGTGATTGAGTGTATATAAGACATATTTTTGTCATTAAAATCACTGTATAGGTTTATGACATCATGAAATATATATTGCCCGTAGTCTCACTCTAGCACTCTGAGAATTACAGCTAGTGAAAACTTGACCATATTTAAGGACGATAACATTCCCTTATCCACCCGAGATGACTTGAAATAGACCCAGAAGACATGGGGAACTGTCCTTTGCATACAGAAGTCAGCAGAAGTCAGCAGAAGTTGCAGAATTCAATTCTTTTTTAAAATAATAGAGTCTTACACATCCTGTGCTACAGTGAAAATTGACCATGCAACTTGTGTTAGTGCTAACTTCAAAAGTCAGCCTCCATGATGGCATGGGGGTGCAGTAGTACATTGGTTAAGCTGTTCTAACTCACCTGTAGAATTGAATACAGTACTGAATTAAATAAATGGGTTTTAAACAGCAGGAAAAGCCACTCATGCATTATATTTTGAAGGAAGATATCTGATTATTGCCACATAGTAAGGACAAATTGGATTCTCTACTATGTTAACAGTTTAACTCCAACATAAGGACCAGCAGGACATAAAATGGCTGGCTTTTGGTAAGACCTGTCACACTGTAAGCACTACAGAAAGGAAAACATTGCAAAACATGACAAGGAATACACCTACCATTTAAGCTGTTGAAATCATGTCCAAGATAGGAATCAACACTGTTTTTATATAAAATCATCTCATTGGTTAATGCTGTTAATGGTAACTGCCAAGTCTTCCTCGACATTTTCTGCCTTTTATTGTCCCCGTCCCAACTCTTTTGAGACGCGTTGGATTACCATATTCATGAATTTCCCCCAAAACAATAAGTTTGATCAATTTTGATGGCTGATACATTTTCTTTTTTCCATTCTCCAACTAATGTCAGAACCGGACATTTTGAAAATGGCAGTATTTTGTTCTTATTCACAATTACCCTTGCGTCCCGATTTCTATGGAGTTGGGGTTTGTACATTATATGGACGAGAGTGAAGGAAGGCCCTAAACAGACAGTCCAAAACTATAAAAGTCCATGGAAATTAAATGAAAGCGTTTGCTCAATTTTAGTCTCTGTCGTCAAGCGTTTGCTCAGTCTCAGCTCCTATAAAGCTTGACAGCTGACTATACTGTTCCAAGGCTTCTTTTCATGGATAACAAATGTTTGTTCATGACAGTGACTTAGTAAAGAAAGAAAATTCAGCAAAACAAATTTCGAACTGGATGAAGGGGGCCTAAAACAGAGGGATGGCTTGGAGGAGCACAGTGAGAGAGAAATAGACAGAACTTTCACTGGCAGTTAATTTTGAGTGTTTACAATAGTGTTTCTCAACGGTCGTGGGTAGCTTTAGGGGGGCATTGAGAAGGATACAGCTAAGCGGGGGCGGTGGTTTGTTGCCACTGGGGGGCATTAGTCCATTTGGTTTTTCAATGCCAGGGTGGGGGGGTGTCAGGCTTATGCTGGGGTCATGGGGGCGTTGGGAGGCTTGTGATGAGGCCAATGGAGCGTTTGTTCAAAAAAACACTATAAGAATGGTTTCAGTACACCAACAACATAATGGGCAAACATACTGTATGCCATCTCTTTTTTATCTGTAGTGTGAAATTGCTTTCTCTTTTCCTCCATGACAAGCATGCATCCAAAAAAAAACGTTAAGTGTGTGTTCTTGCCACAAGTAGACTGCACAGTGTAAACATTAAAAAATATCCTAAAGCTAGATTCCATTTAATAACTTCTACCATCACATTGAATGTCATAGGATGACAATGAGAGTGACCAATTTTCTGGTTTGACCAATTTTATTGAATTGTTATACAGTATTTCAGTTCATTTAGAACATCCCCTTCTTGTAGCGATGGATGAGCTCTGAAACATCCTCCTGGCACACCTTAATCCAGCCCTCTTCCTGCATGTGGTACACTACACAAACAAATAGAAAATAATATTAATACACACAGCTATAAGGAAGAATCCATAGCATTAATATTGTAGTGCTCAGGCCACTTGGACTGAACTACACAGTGTGTTATGTTTTCCCTGTGTTCCCATCTATGTCCATGTCTGTGTGTGTGAACGTGCATGTGTGCCTGGACGTGTTAATGTTGTAGTATCTGAGTATGCCTATCACTTTTGTGATGTTTTTTTTGTGGGGAGGTGTCTGGGCAGGAATAATAAAGGGATTACATAGGGCAGTTCTTAAAGGTACACTGTGCAGGAAATGGTCAAAAAAGGTACTGCAACTATGCTGCTCGTTGAAACTGGGCTGCCTATTGCCAAATTTGATCTTAACATGAAAGTTTACTAAGTTATAAACAAATACTTTCTAGTATGATCCAAGTACAGTCACTTTTGCTGCTAAAAATCGCTATTTTTGGAAATTCAAAATGGCGGACCATGAAGAAGATCCCCCTTTTCATGTATGAAAAGTGTGATTTTTCCAGTCATAATGAATACTTAAAATTTGATGGTGGTGGTAAGTATCCATGAAATAGGTAACATTAGTGAATGGGCAGCATGAATTCAGGAAATAAACAACTAAAAATCTCACACAGTGTCCCTTTAAAATGGGATGGAATGTTTGACCAGGGTTTTAAGGTTTCGCTGAGTTTAATCAGATCTGAGGATATTTTAACAGCGATCAGACATGTGTAACTAGTGTGTGTCTACTTTAGTGCCATTATAATATCAGTTAGTTGTTTTGGGTAATGACATTCATGACATCCATTTGCCTGTTTTAACTTACGAGAGGGAATGATCAATAAATGGGAACTACTGAAAACTATATCTACTGCCTCTGTTGTCCTCCTTTGAAGTGGCTACATCTTGGAGCTAGAATATGTTGATTTACTCTTGACTGTATATGATTGGATGATACGATGATTGACTAAGCTTCCTACAAGCAGCAACGTTTTACAAAAGTCACCTTTCCATATAATGAACCTACAGTATGTATACACTTACTGTTCACCACTCCCCCGGAGTAGGCATCTCTGTGTGTGGCATGGGTAATGCCACGCAGGCCAAGCTCGTAGGCCTCCTCTACAGTCATGTCCTCGCGGTAGCCGCTGTCCACCACACCGTATGCATAGCCGTTTCCACAGCCGGTGGAGAACATGCGGCCAGAGAGACGGGTGCCATTGTCATCCACGTAGTACAGACCTGGGCCCTATGGACACAAAAACACACACACAAAATGGTGCAGTTAGTGGTGGTTTGTGAATGTAATATGTTATTCATTGAATGAGCGCTGCAACTGGTGATATGCTTAATAAAACACACACACACACACACACACACACACACACACACACACAGATACCTGTTTGTCCCATCCACAGATCATGCTGCCCACAGACAGACCCATGCCCCGGTACCCCAGCATCATGTTGCAGAGCAGCTTAGAGGCAGAAGACACTGAGATCCTCTCCTTATTACGGAGCTTGTAGAGCCTGAAAGACAGAAAAACATGTTTCTTATTGCCATTTAGTCAATCTAAGAGTAAAAAGTTGAATTGTTTGTGAAATAATAATACAGCAGGCTACAATAATTATTCCCTTAAAACAGAGCCTCTGTTATAAGCCTGTTGTTACCAGAATGCTACTGACCCATCCTTATAGCAATGCCGTTAGGTTTTTTTTGTCTGCAAACAGTGAATGCTCCGATCAACAGGACCAGCTTCACTAAAAGGCTACATATGAAATAATCTGCCTTGAATAAATTATAAATGACTTGATTTAATTATTAGGAATTTCAAGTATATTCAAATTCAAACTGTCAGATGTGCCATAATGGTTAATGGGATGCTTTTATGGTTTGGGGCATAGGCTTGCCACAGGCTCTAGTGGTAAAACACATATGGCCCTTCACCAAGGCAGGTAACCCCATGACCCACACCCCTGACCCTGCTGTACTTAATTATTTCAAATTCTTTGTATGACCAGTGCATGTAAAGAAATTGACAATAAAACCGACTTGACTTGACTTGACTTATTTGTAAATCATTCTTGATTAGGCCACCTGCAAACTAAATCTTCACAGGTTCTGGGAATGACAAAAATTGTGACTTGCGTAAATATGAGTACAATTGCAGTATTTTATCTTTACAAGCTCAGCATTTTGCTATTACAAGTTTAGACCTCAAACAAACCTAAGTACTGTAAGCCTAAACCACACAGGCTACTCTCCCCCTTCCCTGGTGGGCATGCCTGACAGCCAGGGAAGCCCTGACACAGCATAAATCGGATTGGTGTTGAAAACCCCCAACATTAGTGCAGACACCATGATATAATAGCCTATACTTCACACATCATTGCAGAATGCAGATAACAGAGTCCCAGAACATGGAGGCGCCACATATACGATATATGGCTACTTCCCATCAGTGCAGATAACAGGATGACAGAGCATGGGAGCGCCATATGTCCATAGGATGCTGGGACATACCTGCACTCCTTGGCCAGGAGTCTCTCCCAGTACTGGCAGTCTGCAGCGCTGCCGGACATGGTCCCCAAGAGGTAAGGGTTTATCTCGATCACCTTGTTAGCATACTTAGAAGCTGCAAAAGATATATAGGGAATGACTTCAGTAATGTCCATTGTAATTATGTGGATAGCAGTGTAATGGTGAGCAAGTGAGAGTGTGCTATAAGATAATAACAGTAAGAGATTGAGGTTGCAGGAGTTGTGCATTTAAGGACTACTATGTTACCTACCTATGTAGTCACCAGCAGATGCCCTGGAGTCAACAGCAACTATAACACCATGGCGGAACTTGAAAGCCAAAGTCGTGGTTCCATGATTCAGGTCTATGGACACGCCATTTTCACCACTGCATGCCTTCAAAAATCCAACGGGCTGCAGAGCACAAGGTTTTATCATATTTCTCATGAGTAGGCCTACAACACACTACTATATTACATAGAGGTTACAGCAGTTACTCCATTGTACCCACTGTGGTGGCCATGTTGTTACAGAAGAATTTTTTTATAAAGATTATTTTTATAAAGAAACCTGCTGTATCCAACCTGCGCAGAATCAAATACATCACTCTGACAGATGGGCAAACTCGGACCTGCGGGCCACATGCGATGCGCCTCGCAGTCATTTCATCATCAGGTCATGTTCTAGACCCGTTTCATGTTCAAAACTCAATGTGGTCCTCGGGCCAAACAATTGTCCACCCCTGCCCTGCAGCATCTGTAGTTTACCAGTTACTCAGTGAAGTTGGAAAGAAACTACCGTATGCCTATGGTAGGTTTTGTTTTATTACTTGTTCTTGGCCACGTCTCCCACACTGCCTTTCTTTTCCAAGCAGAATGCTACCTGTCAATCAAACCCTCTTACCTAACACAGTGGAACACCAGACAATGTCAATTCATAGGCCTACTATTCATATATTCACTAGGATCTATAGGCCTAATCAGAATCATAAAAGCCTACCCATTATCCATAAGCGACGACTGAATACTTACGTCTGCTCCAACAGGTAAGGCAAATTCTTGACATTTAGACCCAAACGTAAAATGGTCTATTCTGCTTGGATGTTGCGACGTCATGGTACCGAAAACCCCTTGCCCGGAGTGAGACTTCAAGCCACAGATGTTTTGAAGTGCCATGATGATAGAGCGCGTAAATGAGAGAACCTCAATTAACCGAAAAAATCATGGAGCTCGAATGTCTACTGCTGAACAAAGAATTTCTTCCTGGCAAGCCTATCGAAAGTGAAACGAAAGCGCGCTTTCGAGTTTGCGAAACAATGTGGCAAACACCCTTTTTTTTCTTTTCGATAAAATCTCATTCCAAAGGAAATGAATCTGCATGTAATTTGTAAAAGTAAATGTTCACAGGAAAATACTTTTCAGAAACAACTGAAACTAAATGTCCAAAATGTGCCTTCGTCAATTAGACCAATGACCAGATCTGTTGCTCTGCGTCATCTGTTTTGAGGTAGAAGGCATGACTTCAGGTTGCGTGCGTCTTTGGTGAGAGACGAGAAAAGGCGCTATTTGTATGTCAACCCTTTATCACCTAACAGTCATTTGGGATTTAAGACGACCATTAGCCTACAAGCTTGATACTTGGAAGTAGACCTTAAATGGGGAAACATCAGTTGGCTATTTTAGTGGGACCTACACAGTAAAAGTTGCAGAGTTCATTCAACTCATAGTGCTGGCTCTCTCTAAGATTTGAATTAACTATGTAAAATGAACTGCACGATGCAGGATGTTAGTGTTAAAAAATAGGCCTAGCTACTACACCGACTTCTTACAACTGCAGTAAGGTGGCAGTAGGCCTAATAGTGCCGTGTTTTCCCTATAGTCCTGTCCATAGGGGCGGGGATGGGGTAGTCCAATGGTATTAAATTATATGTTACAAAAAGTGGAAGCTTGGGTGAAACAGAACAAACTTGTCTAGCTAAAACAAAAAGGATCGAATTATTCTTTAAAAAAAATACCCAGTGATTCAGCTCTCTATAAACAAAATACCTATTGAACAAGTAAAGGAAACAAAACTACTGGGTGTAATTTTAGACAGTAGATTGACATGGTCAAAACAAATAATAAAATAGTGGATAAAATGAGTTGTGCCACAAGAATTAATGAAAAGTGTAATAAGTGCCTTGATTCTGAGTCAGATGGAGGACTGTTAATAATATGGTTTATTATATGGTTGTGACGTCATCTGTCGAATGCTCCATTCATTTCAACGGGGCTCCCCAACGTTCGGAGTGGACGTCTGTTATTTTTCAATAACGGACGGGTTGGTCTATAACAGACCGCTGTCAATGGCAACAAGACTTTTCACTGCTAAAGCGACTTTTCAACAAGACTCTAATCAGCTGCTGTGATAGACAGCACCCTTTGTCCTGGCTACCGCTGTCAATGGCAACAAGACGTTCACTGCTAAAGCCACTGTATACAAGTCAGTGGCTAAAGCGAATGTTTCATCACTCCGCAGGGGGTCCGGTCTTTTGTCACTCTAATCAGCTGCTGTGATAGACAACACCTGTTGTCCTGGCTAGCCTACCTAGCTGTTGCCTAGCAGTGTTCCACAACGGCACTGTTTTGTTTTGCGCAGCAACAATCTTAACATTAAATAGGTCTAAAGAAATGTCCCCGCCATGTGTGAATCATTTAAGTATATCCATATAATAAGCGAGTCGGTCGCTTTGTGGAATAGCAGCACTTCAGAGAGAACAAGACCCCTCCGCTCCGCGTCGGGGTCTAAAGATTCTCTCTGTCGTGCTGCTATTCCACGGTAGCGACCTTCTCGCCGAACGTTAACCCTTACCTAATGCATGTAGAACACATCTAGCCAAACTTCAGGTAGTGCAAAACAAGGCAGCAAGACTAATTCTCCAATGCTCACAATATACCAGCATTACACATATGCACTCTTCTTTACACTGGCTAAAAGTTGAGGATAAATTAATGGCCTCTTTATTGACCTCAACATGGGCAATATTGAATAATAAAACTCCTCTGAAACAATATAGCAGATTCTGTAAAAGTCTAACTCCCATATTTATAATACAAGGTCTGCAACGACAGGGACATTTGTAGTACCCTGTGCAAATACCAATGCCCTACAAAGAACAGTGGGATACAGAGCGATCACTGCATGGAACAGTATGCCAACCTTTATCACACAAATTAGTTCTAAAGCCAGTTTTAAAAAACAAGTCAAGATATTTTTAGGAAAGAGTTCTTTTTAGGAAGGTAGATAGTTATATTGATACATTTATATTTATTAGCAGGCTGTATTAAATTGTGTAATTTGAATGTATTTTTGGTATTTTGCTTATTGCCTATTGTAATTTGTTATTGTATTGTTTTTTTGTATGATCTCCAGATGTAGGCCTAATTTTTAATACTATGATGAACTGATTTTATTGAAGAAAAGGACCCCAGGAAGAAAAGCTGTGGCATTGCCACAGCTACTGGGGATGCAACAAATAAACAATGGGGATTCTGGTTGAAGTGATCTTTCATTTTCAGTCATATCAATAAGCCTAAATTAAAGGGGTATGCCACTATTTTGGGGCTTAATACAGTTAAAATCGTTGGCTGGGGTTTATAAAGGCGGTAAAGAGTCTTATTTTTCAAGTTAANCGTTGTCTTGCTTTAANACAAGTTAAAAGAGGTAATATGTCGCTAAGCTAAGCACTTTACCACCTTTATAAACCCTTGCCAACGATTTTAACTGTATTAAGCCCCAAAATAGTGGCATACCCCTTTAATACATCGTATATGTTGAAGCGAAGGTCTCCTTAATGTGAGCAGCAGCGACAAGGAGGTTGTCCTTAAAACTCTCAGGGGTTGCACTTGGGAGAAGCTGATGTCTGTGCTCCAGCCTTTGGTCATGCCCATCATGGTCGAGGACAGTCCCCATCGTCGAGGGCATCAGCCGACCATGAGCTTCACAATGGCTTAAGCACAGATATCCTTCTTCCACGCTGTATATCTTGTCAAAGAAGACACTTGGCAGCATTAATATTCACATTTTAACAGTTTTAATGACAAAAAAGTTTTTATTTTAAAAAAGGTTACCGTATTGGACATTTTGAATTGTTCTGTAGGCCTTTGATATTTGTAGTAGAAGTCAAATAATTAAGTTTCCCAAAGGGGCCATTAATATGCAGTATGCCATTTCATCCGAAAGATTTTAGTTTAGTGTGGATAATTGAAACAAAGCACCCATCTATTTGCAATAAAATGGGCTATTTAAAAATAGATGAAGTTGCTAATGAGTAATGACATACAGTATCTATCTAATACACATATATGGTGAGCTTGGGCATTAGTACTGTCAATGGGCATTAGAGACGGTTGATTGTTAGGCTGTTTCCATCTTCTGTACGGTCTCCTCCACCAGCTCTACTTCAAGGTGAATCACCTTCTCTGTGAGCACAGGAGTTGTGCCTGGCCTGTACTTGTATTTCCTTTGCCTAAAGTAAACAGAGGACATACAGTTGATATGTTTGTGTGTGTGTATGTACAGTAGGCCTATATGTATGTATGTACAGTATGTGTTGTATTGTGTGTGTGTGTTGTGTACGCTGTATGTATACTGTATATGTATGTGTTTATGAGAGCTTGTGAACACTCGGATAAACTATGAAATGTGAACAGTGTGCAAAGAACACAGTATTGTACTAATGGAAACTGATACTATACAAATAAAATGAGACACCACTGATGTATCATACTCAGTATCACCTCTTCTCTTGAAATTCAGATTCTTGGTAGGGTCTTATGTAGTCCACGCCATCTCGGGTGATGACACAGATGTCTATGTTGTTGCCAGAGCCGAGGTCGCTCATAATGCCGGCATGGATGGCATCGCGCACCAATGTCTTGGCATCCTCAATCTAAGAGAAGGAAATGTGTTGAAGGGAGAAACGGTGAGGCATTGATGCATGGTCTTCTGTTTAAATTCATCCCGAGCTGTAGAAAATCTTTCGTGAAAATCTTTGTGAAATATTGTATCAGCCACAGATACTTACAGAAGATACTGTTACTGAAGAAGATACTTATACTATATCACCATACACAAATCACCTTGAAATCATATAGTATAAGATGTCATGATAATGGCCATTGCATAATCCCAATATAGGGGATTAATTGACAAGTTAAACACATACAACAGCCCCATGGTAAGGGATACTGATTACTATTGCATTATTACCCCATTGAATGATCACTTACCTCCATATTGGGTTTGAACCTGTCCTCCAGTATCCCCATAGCAGCCAGGTCTCCAGACCCTACGGTACACAGACCAATTACAGAATGAATCATATCAACTAGTACCTATAGCCTCCATTACTGTATGTGAACTTAAAATAAGTATGACCAGATATGTCAAAGGTTAAGGTGTAGTAATTTCATGTTGTAAGTACAACATTAGCACATTATATTACAAAGTCGTTACACCGGTTATTCTGCCCATAACGAGAAAGCACCACTGTAACAGTGACACATTGAAATTAAATCTTACCAAAAAGTAAAATAATAATAACAATAATAAAAAACGCTGCCGCAAATATCATTGAAGTAGCTTGGAATCAGCTAATCTTGGAATTTCTAAAGAAACTGTGGGTTTTTTCTTAACCTCCACTTAACCTTTGACACCTCTGAGTACACCAAAAGGTTATAGCCATTTAATTATCTGTATGGTACTCACCCATGGCCAAATAAGGCACTTTGTCCATGTCCCCATATGGTCCAACTGTGTAGAGATGGTTGCCTGTGCAGTCAACCCCACCCAGGATGAGATGAGCCCCAATCTGTCCCCTATACCTAAAAGTAGGCATTAAAATGAGCAAAATACAAAAACATGAAAATATAAAGTTTATAACACAGTTAGGCATATGGACTGTGGGTCACGGTACTGTAGGGGGGTTGAGGGGAGGATGGACATACTTTGCAATGCTTTCATATGATATAAGCATAAATTGATTAGTAGCAGTATTCATTTATATTTGAAATAAATATGGATCCTATTTACAGTATATTCTAGATAAATATGGATCCCATCAAAAGTAGTCATTGCAATCTGCATCCGAACTGCTTATACCTTGGCTCATCACAACAATAACTAAAAAAATGAAACAAAATCACACAGAGATGTACTGTAATCGAATCATTAACATCATGATGGTGTGACTCACTATATTAAACACAACAGCAATGTCGCTGTATGCATGTATGATTTCAGCATGGCCATCATGTTGATTTTCATCACCCAATAGGCTAATCATTTAATACCTACCTGAAGAGCATGTCCTGTAGGATGTTAACTGCCATGGAGAGGCGGGGGTTCCTGCCACTGTTCATGGAGAAGATGGTGAGGTTGGACGAGAGCAGGTCTGTGGTCTTCTCTGTGTCCGCTGCTGTTCCTGCACCACAACAACTGCAAACCACATTACGTTTCATTTACATGTCATTGGGGACACCGGGGCATTTGATTTGACATTGTGGCTGTGGCCTCATAGCCTGGTTTGAGGGGATCGTAAAATTAGTCTAGTGGCCTAATGATCAGAGAGATAATCTTCATATCAGCATATCAGGGGTTGCATGTTCAAATCCCACTCTCAGCAATGTGATCAGAGTGTGTCCCTCTCTACCCCTTCAATCATGGGTGAAACACCTGACCCTACATTGCTGCGCTAAATAATATCACATCGGCATGGAAATTGATTTAGATGAAAGTATTAGTTTAATGTAAAATAATGTAACACTTGGATACTTTGTTATACAATGTTACAATTATTAAGATGTATCATTTCGGTTAAAGTCACTCGGGTGACGTGGGGTTAGGTGCCGAGGTGAGAGAGCGAAGAAAGCCATCTTCTTCAGCAGGTGATTAGTGGGATGTCAACCTGCAACCTTACAATTCCAATTATCTAACCATTAGATATGCATTGATGAATGTGAGGCAGAGGCACCAGTCTGCCAACTATCATTTGGAATGTAGGCTATTGTCAGCCAAGTGCACTTACTATATATTTGGAGCGATGTAATGGATCTTGGCGCACATCTTGTCAGCGACCACCTCACTTGATGTGGCTCTAGTGTCTGCTCCGAGGACAACTCCATCCTTTGAGGACAAGATGAGAGATGTTGCACAAAGAAGATGTTTGGTCTCTTTCAAACTTAAGGTTATTCATTGTAGTTAGCCTACCTTATACACAACTCCAGCTATGGTGGTGCCCGTTTTAAGAGGTCTCGGGGTCTTAACCTTCCCATCTCCAAGTACATTCTCCAATCCGGCATTTCTGAAAATTAAGCGATGACTGTGATTAGATTAGTGGCACTGGCACATTTCACACAATTATGTCTTAATGAACGTAAAACTCGAGAAATACGCGCAATGAAAAAACCCACACTTTCACTTTTGATATCGATATCATAACAATAGCATAGATCTTTTGTTCAAAATATTACTCTTATCACGATATACCATAGGCTACTGAACATCACAACAAAACGACACGTCACATACCTTGCAGAATTGTCAAAGTTAAAACCTGATACAGGTGTTTCAAAGATGCATGACAGTGCCATGTTGCAGAGCAAATCGGCAACTCCCCCGTTCGGACTGCTGGGTTCCTTAATCCATCGCGGCACTTCTTCCCGATATCAAGCGAGGTCGCTGCACCTTCTCTTGACGAACCTTGAGGTTCAAATCGAATGGAGAGTTTAGAATTAACAGTGTTCTAATCAAGTTGTTCTAATCAGTTTTTGTGTCAGTAAAATGAACAAACAAACGTTAGATTCGAGCGTAAAAGGTGTCAGCACTGGGGTAAGTAGGAAATGTTTTTTTAAAGAAAAACTGGTAGCATTGGGGCATGGTGTTACTACAACATGAGATACACATGTGCATCGATATTGAAAAATGTAGCCTTTTTCATGGCATATCATGGTCATGTAGCCTACCCAACTCTATTCGAGATTCATTGCAAATTCACACCATATTCATAGCCTGCTTTTTCATGGTAGCTATATCTTAAAACAAAGGACATTTTACTTTCACTTTCGCATTCTTACTTTTATTCCGTGTTTTCTTTGTTTAAGTCTGACAAGAATGAATGTATGCCTTTCCACTGCGCACAGTGGACGAACAGCCCTTGGATCATGATCACATGCTCTGGTGTTGTTACTGGCTGTACAGCTGCATTTAGTGATGTTGCCAAGTGCTGCAACCTATATCCTGTCCAAATTAGAACTGCCCAGACAGTTTTTTGTTTTTGCTTTTGTTGTTGTTGTTGTTTCATTAAAAACAGAATTGGTCATTATCTACTCTCTATTATAGGCTAGGCATACTGTCTACTTTGTACTGATGTACTTTTGTACTAATGCTTTCAATAAGACGTTAAATAAGACTCCTATCTCAACTCTATATTCATACATTTATGCGGCTACCATATTCCTTCCATTCCAGACCACCATATTAGCTGTCAAGTTCAATGGAGGTGTCATCATTGGCTCTGACTCCAGGGCATCTATGGGAGGGTAGGTCCAAATCAAAATAGTCACATTCAACCACACACCTAGGCCTACACATTTTTTTTACTATTGCTGCTACATTCCCTTCTTTCCCAGGTCATATGTGTCTTCAAAAACCATCAACAAGCTTATCCAGGTCCATGACAGGGTTTTCTGCTGTATTGCCGGATCCTTAGCAGATGCACAGGCAGTTACCAAAATGGCGAAGTTCCAGCTGTCTTTTCACAGGTTGGTGCACACAGCCATCGTAGATAGGAACATGTTGGGTGGATTAATGCACTGGCCTACTGGGCCCAGGCCAAGGGGCCCCACAGGACCTAAGGGGCAACCTGAACTCTCCCACACTCTTCTCCAAGGTACCATCAACTTCTTGTGCAAATGGCCCTGTCGTCTGTTGGGCCTGTTCAATCTTTGCTGAGAAGACTAAAACTACATCATAAGAACATTGCTATGACATTACAGAGATCTTTAAGTAACATATTAAGACTAGGACATTGTAATTTTGGGGACTAACAGGTGATAACAGAGGCTCTGTGCAAAGGGGTTAAGTAATAGGTGGCATAGTGTATACTTAATGTCATTTATTTAAATAATAAACTAGAAATGCACCCAGAGTGTGCAGACCTCCGCCAAGGACATTCAGTTTGTTTTTAGACACATACAACATTTGTATAGTGATTTGGTGTCATTTATGCAGGTTTATACACACCATTAGTGTGTTCAGAGAATTTAACAGTGAAGTTGTAACCAAATTCTATCTTTCTTATTATTAGGCCTACCATGTCCTTGATTAACTGTGGTCTGTTTAGTTCACCTGATTGTGGTATTGGCAAAGTGCTTGGTCATGCTATAGCCTATTGTGAACTTTTGCTATATTGTGCACTGTGCTATAAATACACTTATTGAAGGTCAGAAGTTGCTACATAGGCTATTGCTCACACTGTTATATGCATTTTTGATGATTGGCTGCATGCCTCTATTACCATTTAAAATTTCACAGCTAGGCTATCTCATCTCACAATTTGAAGACCAGTTAAGTGGAATTAAAGCATATTGTCAGTATTAAGTGTCACATCCCTCTCAAAACCGTTGTTTAGTGTGCAATTTTAACAGTCCCGTGTAGCCTTGCTATGCGGTGTGCGCATTAGGTAGGCCTAAACCTCAGCCCGCTTTGAGAAAGATTTGTGATCACACTCGAATAGAGCTGTTGGCTATTAGTGAACGGGATAGCATAATGATTTTGACCAACATGTATAGGTTAAACAGCCACATAAGGGAATAAGCCTATTTTTTTTGCCTACGAGGCACCCTCATGGCCATGTCTTGGCGCTGTCGGCTAAAGCGCATTTAGGCCACATTTCCTTCCCCGCATTCCTCATTGAACATCACTATTCACCGTTGCTTATCTGTCCACGGCCATCATGCTGTCGGACTGTCTGGTCCCTGTCCATCTCGCAAACAATTTGGGGTTAACTTTACATGTAGAAAAGGCCGTCTAATGAAATTGACCATTGTGACACAGTCAGAAATCCAATAGGCCTAGCCTACTTTTGGTAACGGTAGCCTATTTAATTTTAATTAGTTCAACCTAAATCTGCGGGCGTGGTCACTGTCCATCTCAAAAAAAAGCATTGCGAAATTGCACTTCACATGTTTTTAACAGCGGTAGGCCTAATTAATTGGACATAATTGTTTGTCAACTTCAGCGAGGGTGTAGGCAACATTAAAAGGTGTATGCCACTATTTTGGGGCTTAATACAGTTAAAACCGTTGGCTGGGGTTTATAAAGGTGGTGAAGTGTCTTATTTTTCATGTTAAGCGTTGTCTTGCTTTAGGACAAGTTAAAAGGGAGCATGTTGCTAAGCTAGTGAAAGTCTAGCATGCTACAATGCTACACAGATCCATTGACTTTCACTAGCTTAGCGGCATATTCCCTCTTTTAACTTGTCTTAAAGCAAGGCAACGGCCTACATGAAACACCTTACCACCTGTATAAACCCCAGCCAACGATTTTAACTGTATTAAGCCCCAAAATAGTGGCATACCCCTTTAAGTGAAATGCGTTGAAGCTCGCGGCAAAGGAGAGAGTCCCACGGCGCAGGGAGTCCCTCCATGTTCTTTATTGTTGCTGAATGGTACAGGCATGCCCGAGTGGAATATTCGCCGGTGTTCTGTCGAGATGTGTAGCCTACTCGGGCATTATGCATGCTGTCGGGGTGTCTGGTCCCTGTGCATCTCTCAAACAACTTGGGGTTAACTGTACATGTAATGAAGTGGATGTAATGAATTTGATCAGCATTTAAATTTACACGCATACATTCCATATTTTTGCCGACGGTAGCCGGATTAATTAGACAACATTGTCAACCCGATATGTAGGGGTGGTCACTGTCCATCTCGGAACCGCATTGTGAAACGTGCAATTACCGCTGCAAAAAATGCACATTTCTGGCAGCGGTAGGCCTATTAATTTTACAGGATTGTTTGTTAACCTAAACTAGGGTGTAACCTAGAAGCTGCCTCCTGATGAGCAACTTTTTAGGTGAAATGCACTTGAGCTGGCGGCGGCAAAGGAGAGAGTCCCTCCCTGTTGTTAGACTACCTCTCGCGCACCCTGTGGTCGGCTGTGAAATAGCAGCGAACAAACAAGGTGCGCAGGACGAACACAGGCAACACACAAACCCAGGCGATCACATAACCTCCTGGCGGAGGTAATAATAAAAAAAGGAATACAACCATGAAAATCCACCCAGGAGCACTTTCAATCCATATTCTTTAATCCACCCATGTGTAGAAAGAAATGTTTCTCAAGACATATAGAACCTGTTACATTCATACATACAAACATTACTACCAACTGAAAACAGAGGAATACAAATGGAAGAAATGTTTTTTCTGCTCTAAATGTGCGTGTGTGTGTGTGTATGTGTGTGTGTGTGTGCGTGTGTGTCTGTGTCAGTGTGCAGATGGAGTCTCCTCCTCTGGTGATGGCTGCTGCCTCGGTCATGAAGGAGCTCTGCTACAGCAACAAGGACGAACTCCAGGCCGGCTTCATCACCGCAGGCTGGGACAGGAAGAAGGGCCCACAGGTGAGAATAGACACCACAAACTTGGTCTTGCAGCACTGCTGTGGTGCAGCACACTCAGCCAAGGCACCCATGCATAAATGTGCTTGCATGCCCACGGTGACCCAGGTTTGAGTCCAGCCTGGTTCATCTCTCAACCCTACACCATCTCTCTACCCAAATCACTTCCTGTCCGCTCTCACTCTGTCCTATCACCTTTATGGGTGATAACTGTGCTGAGTAACTTAGGAGGAGTGGACCCATCTGTCTTGGCAGCTTCTGCATGTGGGTCAATTCCGCTTCCCACCTGTAGGGCAAACAAAGAGGGTAACTTCTTACCGTACGGTACGAACACAGTAAAATAGACAAAAGCTTCCAAGTGTCGCTGGACTGTTTTCAGAGGAAGAATGATACGAGCGACAAAAGTGAAAGTAGGGCAGTATATGACCGCTACAAGCAGAATTCAAGCATTCGGATATTCCAATTGACTGCTGCTGCTGTTGCCAAACTGCCTCAAAACTCATTAATGTAGTATTGAAGTTCAACTACAAACTGTCGCTCAAATCGCCTCTTTTCGCCCAAATCACTGTTGTTAGTAGGGTTGGAAAGGGGGGTCCTCTTATCAGCAGCTCCTCTACAAAGGCAATTACTTCCGTCACCGTTGTCACGTTTGGTGTGTTGGTATGGTTAGTTTTCGTCACGTGGTGCTTCAGAACCATACTTGTGCTGTTACAGCTACAGTTTCTTCCGATCATGATGCAGATTCAAAATAAATATATAATGTCTTAATACTCATTGTACTCACTGTTTTTATTTGTCTGTTTGGCCTGACAGGTGTACACTGTGTCGCTGGGTGGGATGCTCCTTAGTCAGCCCTTCACTATCGGGGGGTCGGGGAGCACCTACATCTATGGCTACGTGGACGCCAAATACAAGCCAGACATGAGCCGAGAAGAGTGCTTACAGTTTGCCACCAATGGTAAAATATGAGGGAGGGAGGGTGGTGTTAACTTCACCTGGATCCTAGCATCCCTTATGGGAGTGTTTACCTTACAGATTGTACATATTCTGTGCCATGGGTCACCTTGTGCACTGGCACTGTCACTGTTCAAGAACCATTGTCTTTACTTCCCATTGATATTGGTTAAGAAGTCATAAGTCCTAAGTACATAGTATAGACTAAAGAAACTGGAGATTAAAAAAAAAAAAAGGAACGGAACTGTCGGTCATGCGTTAGCATCTCCAATTTTCAATCCCAGAGTTTCATTATTTTGTTTACCAGTAATAATAATAATTATCTCTCTCTCTCTCTCTCTCTCTCTCTCTCTCTCTCTATCTCTCTATCTCTCTCTCTCTCAGCAATTGCTCTGGCCATAGGAAGGGACAATGTGAGTGGTGGAGTGGTACACCTGGTTGTGATCACTGAAGATGAAGTCGAACATGTGGTCATTCCTGGAGACAAGCTTCCCAAATTCCATGATGAATAGATATAGAATCTTGGTGCAAGAATTTCCCTACATTCAGTTCAGATTTATCATTGAGTAACACCACAGAATTGGTGTTGTACATACATATTTTATTGTCTTTTTTATTCTTCAGAGAATAAAGATATATATGACTATACATTTGTGAGTCTTGTCATTTTCATGTTGTTTTTTATTTGACAGCACTACAAGTAAGGCTAAGTAATATAGCCTAGTAAATGATTAATGTCAGAAGGGCATGCATATGCCGTGTGTAAAGATAAAGTAGTAATGTGTTTGGTTACCAAGTTGCACTCTAGAAGCTTTGGTGGGCAATGCTCTAAATCAGGTCTGTAGAACTAATTTCAGCTCGGGCCACATACAGTCAATGGTCGCAAGTGGGCCAGACCACTTACGTAATTGCAAAATGCAAAATGATATCGGAATCGCATCGCTAGTTAATCATCTCGAGGTGGCTCTCAGCAGGTATTTCAGTAGCATTGACTGTACGTGGCAACCAAAGTTTGGCAAGCAAGTTTTCCAAGTCTAGGGCCGTATTTAACCACCTGATGGGCTGCATTCGGCCATTGGGCCTTGTGTTTTACACCCCCACTCTACATGAAATAGACACAAACTTGGCTGTAACCAAACGCTGTATTTGGCAAGGCCGGGGTAAGCTCTATGTTCCCACAGTCCATTGGTCCCACAGCCCAAATGTTCCCAACTTATTCCTGCTGCTCCATGTTCCCACAGCTTTAAGAAATTATTCAAATATAAGCCCTATGCTCTACAACTCCATGTTCCCACATTTCCAAGTAAACTAAGAGAACCAATAAGCCTAAAAAATAATATAACAAATCTTAGTGATGTGGGACCAATGGGCTGTGGGAACATAGACACGCTCCTGGCAAGGCCAGTGGCTGAGACTGAGACAAGTCCAAGTGTAACGGAGGCTAACTAGCAGAGTTGGCGTGGAACGTTGGTAAACCTCCCTCCCAAAGCCTCATACAGTGTCGATGCCGTTGGGCTGGGGGACTGGTCCTTTAGTCCAGCGGTATCGTACTGTGCCTCCCATTGCCGAACCGATGTAGTTGACGAGGTCGCACGTTCGCGCCCCGAGGGGGACGAACAGGTGCAAGATGACCTCCGTCACAGTGATACTGTGACCCGGATTGGGAGTGAGGTTTAAGGGGGAGAGTGTAACGGAGGCTAACTAGCAGAGTTGGCGTGGAACGTTGGTAAACCTCCCTCCCAAAGCCTCATACAGTGTCGATGCCGTTGGGCTGGGGGACTGGTCCTTTAGTCCAGCAGTATCGTATTGTGCCTCCCATTGTCAAACCGAAGTAGCCTAGTTGACGAGGTTGTACGTTCGCGCCCCGAGGGGGA
The DNA here is from genome assembly GCF_034702125.1 of Engraulis encrasicolus. NCBI lineage: Eukaryota > Metazoa > Chordata > Actinopteri > Clupeiformes > Engraulidae > Engraulis > Engraulis encrasicolus. The sequence continues at coordinate 89,977 of NW_026945021.1, forward strand.
CGAAGAGGTGCAAGATGACCTCCATCACACAAGTCATTTTACATTACATTACATGATGCTTTATCCAAAGTTACGTACAATCTTTATATTCAGGATATTGGTTACAGTCCCTGGAGCAATGCAGAGTTAGGTGCCTTGCTCAAGGGCACTTGGATGACTCAAGGGCTATGGATGGAAGTGTTCGGAAAGGTCAGGTGGGATTCGAACATACAACCCCCGGATTGAAAAAAAACGACTTCCTAACACCTAGACCCCCTAGCTGTCCCCATAAGGCCACGGCTGCCCCAAATATTAGCGAATCCAAGACAAGTCTAAGAAGATCAGCGAAAAACAAACTTGAGATCATACTTGAGTAATACTGCTGTGATGTACAGTATTCAGATTAGATTAGATTAGATTGAACTGAAATGTATTGTCTTTACCCAAACCCATATATGAATACTGGTAATGAAATGCAATTTAGCATCTAATCAGACTTACAGCTTGAAGCTCCAGACAGCTTGTAATGCATGCAAAATGTCATCTCTTTACAGGGGCGGAGTGCCAACTGCCAAGTCTTATTGTAATACCTACATTCTGTTCATCCTGTTCATTTGTACTGTATTTATTATTGACCACTCATTGTTACCAGTCCTTCACTGTTACCTGTCTTGTCTTGCACCTTACGTCAGTCTGTAAAACGTCAGTCTTGTACTGTGTATGTCTATGTCTTGATATGGTATCGAGAGAAAACGTAATTTCATTTTCCTAGTATGACTTGTGCATACGAAGAAAGTGAGAATAAAAGCTGACTTGACTTGACTTGACTTGATAAGTGGCCAGTGTTGAGTGCTATGATCTACTGAAAGATCATAAAGGCCATGGGTGACCATACATCGATCTGTTGACTTGCCTGATACATCAGCAGTCATCATTTAAAATTAATAAAATGATGTTATCATTTTTGGACAGCAACAATCACTGGCACATTCTGTACAGTTAGTCTAACATTATTCATACATTGCATTACTATGCCTTTAGCCTATGTGTGATTTCTATCAGGTTATCAAATTGTCTGTAGGCATAGGTGCAAGACAAGACAGGTAACAGTGATAATAGAGAAATGTCCCTTGACAAGCATGTAACTTTAGAATTTAGAACTTAAAGAATTATAAAAAACGGCAGTTTTGTAGCTCTGCATTGTCATCCGTAAAACTCTAGGCCTACTTAATGTAGGCCTACGTGCAAATACTAATATAGCCCAAACATAATTTGTTACATGTTGGAATAATATCTTGGTAGCGCGATAGGCCTGTTTCAGTAGAAGTGCGCTCTCAAGCGCAACAGTCTTCGTCGACGCTGTAGGTTCAGTTTCGCTTTCTCTTCAACCCGGAAAAGTAGGCTAATGTTACACAAGAAAATCTCTTTACAAAAGTTATGAAGTAAAGTATGCTTAGCTGCTACTTATTGAACTGCTGGTTATCTTATGAGGCTTGTTCACGGCTGTTTTCTCTCGGCGCACTGAGATCGACGTTTTAATATCTCAGCATCTGAGATTCATAGAGTTGGACTGACAACAAAACCATCGTCGGAGACACCATGTTGGGAGAAACCGATGGACCTTGCTGGTTGTCCGAAGAAGTAAAAACTGGGGTGAGTAGCCTATGTATGTGCTTTATGATCAATAGAAATATTTATGGAAATCACCTTTCTGGTGGAAATCATCTGCGCTCGATGTTTCTGTTTCTAAAATACCACCCCAGATAGCCTAGGCCTACTGCACAGACGTGTCACCTCTGATCTGTTCTGTTCACAGACAACCATCATAGGCATTGAATTTGACGGTGGCGTCGTGCTCGGTTCTGACTCTCGAGTGTCAGCAGGGTAAGTGCGGTCCGCTCATTTGGATGACCTACTACATGCATGTTCCTTGGGGCAGTTTCTTTAAATGTCTGAGGTCAACCAACTAGATTATCTGCTATTAATATCTAAAATCTGAGTCCAATATGCTTGTTTCAAGTAGATGATTCTAATTGATTGATTTTACATTGTGTTCTTCAGTGCATCAGTGGTGAACCGGGTGATGAACAAGCTGTCCCTCCTCCATGATAAGATCTACTGTGCCCTGTCTGGCTCTGCTGCTGATGCTCAGACCATCGCTGAGATTGTCAACTACCAGCTGGATGTTCACAGGTTTGTGATACCCTATACTCCAGATGCTATTTCTGGACATTACAATACACTTATCTGATGCAGATAATCGAAAAGTTATCAGAGGGTATCGCTTACAGTCCCTGTAGCAATGTGGAGTTGGGTGCCTTGCTCATGGGCACTGCAGGCAGGGACTGGTGTAAGGAAAAGTAAGGTTGGGATTCAAACGTGCAACCGTCTGATTCAAAGACCACCTCCCTCACCATTTGGCTCTAGCTGCCCCATCATATCCACTTGTTGTGCATGTATACAGGACATCTGAATCATCATCTGCCTGTGCAATATGTCACTCAGCTTGTGGTTAAAAGCCATGGTCACCGCTGACCTTCATTACGGCAACTCTCTCCTGGCTGGAATATACTTTCTTGTGTAGTGAAACTTTTGCAGCCGTGGCCTAATGGTTAGGGAGGTGGTCTTAAGATCAGAGGATTGCAGGTTCGAGTCTCACCCCTACCTCTCCCTACACCTCCATCCATGGCTGTGGTACCCTTGAACAAGGCACTTAACCCCACATTGCTCCATGGACCGTAACCAATACCCTGTAAAACAACTGTAAGTCACTTTGGATAAAAGCGTCAGCCAAGTGTAATGTAATGTCCATTGCTCTTTGCAGGGATGCATAACCATATCCAGTCAAGTGTGCATTTCAGTTAGTTTTTATCAGGGCACAGACAACACTTCTCAAATAGGATAGTAGGATACTATACTTCACCTGTCTCTCTCTCTCCCTGCCTGCTCATCAGACCACATACCCGCACATCATTTCCGCAGTCGCAGGGCATGTCTGTGCAGCTTCAAATAATATTATAGCCTCACTGATTCTTGAAAGTTTGGCAAAAACATGTCCCTGCAGTAAAATATTAATTCTGTTGAAAATCAACTAAATTTTCACAAACAAAATGAACCCAGGTAATGGCCAAGGGGTCTGTCACACGAATACACAGTTGTTTGAAATATTTAAGTGTAATTTTATTACTTTTCATGGCTATAAACCTGTCCACACCCTGTAAAAACGCCTGTCCCAAGGACTGGCATCATCATTTCAATTGACAAAATACAAAATACAAAAATCACTAACAGAATTGAACAATATCACCATGATGTGTAAGACCCATTGACAGTAAATAGAATGGACGCCAAATCAACGCTATTTGCCATTCAACGCTTTGAAGCCAGATTTGGGAACATTCCAACTTACATTCCACCTTAGCAACGCCAAACGCAGGTGCTGATTGGACAACAACAAGACTTCTAACGGTCAATCAAACCATGTTCTGATGCTCATTGGTCAATTTAACTTTTAATATCTCTCTAAAATAAAACATCACCACAAAAAATCACCACCCTGGTAAGTTGGAGAGCAAGGGGACCTACTAGTTGAGCGAAAAAGGATCCCCCTGGAGTGGCATTTAAGGGAGATACAGGGTTTTATGTCTCTCATAGGAATGAATGGGATTTGGCCATTTTTTGGTCTTTTTGGGTCCAACCTTGGCTCCAACTTGGCTTCAACAATGAAATAGAATTTTGGCCTCCATTCTATTTACTCTCAATAGGAAGACCATATTAAAGTGGTTCTACAGATGTGCACATAGTGGATGTAAAACAATATTTACTATTATTTACTGATTGCTCAAAATGTGTCCAGCATATTGGTCACCACCGTCAGATTTTTTCTAAAAGACAATAAAATCAGGTATGCACAAGGTAATTTTCATTACTGAGGACCCCTTTTCAAACCTTTAGCTCTACTGCCTACTTCACCATCACTGAAGCTCCTGTAAGTTTATTATTTTGTCCTCAATTTGTTAATTTGTTTGGACACTGGTACTGTCCCAACCATAAACTGTCAACACCGTCGGGGGTTTTAATAGTATTGTATTACATTAATGTTAATAAATATAATTTTTTTCAGAAAAGGTATGAAGCACCCAAGAAACAGAGCGAAAATGAAATGGCTAATGTGAACAAACAATGCATAATATTTAAAAGAGTGTTTTTTTGTCTCACACCGTCAGATGTCACCACCGTCAGATTTTGTTCTGCTCATCATGTTGTTCCATATTTTACTAAATTGTGCTGGTTAATGAAACATTACTAGGCATGTTAGTAATAATTGTGATCCAAAATGATACTCTAGCCACCACTGAGGTGCATTTTGAGGTTTTTTTGTCAGAAAACCTGACGGTGGTGACATCTGATGGAGTTCACCAAAAAACACATGTTTTACGTGTTTTTGACATGTTTTAAGAATATGCATACAATAAGTATCTACAGTTATGTTGAATTGTTAAAGTAATTCACTTTAATACAGTAAACATGTGTTTTTACTTCTAATTCTGTCTGCTGCTGTTGACAAAACAAGAAAGAGCCCATTTTATGAAAAATGTTAAACATGGGGAGCTTGGCCAATGCATTCCCTGCACAGCCAAGACCTACATCTATGATTATACACCTCTATATTTTGGATTTGAACAACTTAAAAGCTGTTTTTACCACATTTTCAACAACCAGTGGCTTACTTCCTAGATATTCTAACTAATGAAGTAAAAACACATGCTCATACTGTGCACACACAAAAATAAAGTGTTTATGCAAGATGCCATTGACTTGAGAGGGCTATTTATTTTGCTAAATGCAGGTACTAATTAGGCCACTTTCACCACTCTCAGATTACTGTCACCACCGTCAGTTCTTAAGTCACCACCGTAAGAAGGAGTTTTGGACATTTTAAAGGAATGTGCTTTCAACATTTTCCTTAGGAGTTGTTGAAATATCAAAGTAATAGCCAATTTAAGCCTACACGAATATTTGTGAAATTACAAAAAATTGTTTGTTGTATTTAGGCGTTAAGTAAGCATTGTATGACGGTACATATTTTAAAATTAGAACACATGAAACAGTATTAAAATAGAACAAAAGTGAATTTTCAACATTTAAAGGCATATGTGTGAACCAAAAAATACACATAATCACTTAAAAACTCCAGATACATATGCAACCAAATCAATACAATTTTAATAACTTTTAATTGTGTCTGACGGTGTTGACAAAAAACAAGGTATGATCGGAGAAAAGCCTGATTTCTGAAAAAAATACATAATGGGGAGATTGGCCTTGTGCATTTCTGAAAAGCCAAGACCTTTGTCTACGAGGATATACCATATCATTTTGTAATTCACTTTGTTCTTTTCTGTCAACATTACAACCCGTTTTAGCCACTTTCTCAAGAATCAGTGGCCTATTAGAAAATGACAATAATGTCGCCAACAATAATGCTTATTACATAAATTTAACATTCAGAACTATTTGTAGACATAGGCCTACTACATTTCCTGACTATCTGGTTTAATGTACATGCCAAAGTTGTCCCTACCTCGCCATAGCATTTTTCATATGAGCGGATAACAAGATATGGAGAATCTATCACCACTGTCTCCCTGACATTGTTTAACTCTGTTGCACAGAGCCTATGCTATAACCTTACTGTCACCAAAATTGTAATGGCCAAGTATTAATAAGTTACTTAAGCCTATTGGTAATGTTTTAGCAGTGTTGATATGATGTAGTTGAGTCTTTTCAGCAATGAGTGCTGTTAGGGGCGGAAATGGAGGCTGCTCTTGTCGAAAGTAAACCTGTTGATGCCATATGGTCAGACATCAGGACGGCCTCTGACCTCATCCTGAGGCATACCTGTCAACTTTGAGCTCCCAAAAATCCGGGAAAATTCCCATATTTTAAGCCAAAATCCGGGAAATGTTCTATAGGCCAAATTTTGACAGTCAACGGGATGACAGAGGCAGATCGGACGGTGCGTTCTACTCTACTTTTCACAACAGCGCGCGTGCAAAGACAGATCCTGTCTAAAATCCCTCAACACACGTTTTACAGCATGGAGAAACAATGCAATGAAAACAAAACAATGAAATGAGCGCAATGAGTTTCTTCTTTTTGTTTTGTTGCACAAGGTTGTGATTAGGTTAATCGCATGATTCGCTGTTCCGAGGCTGTTTTATGCGTTGCATGAACTGACGGTTTCTGAGGAAAAGAGTGGGCGCACAAGCGCTACGGAGCTCGAGGTTGACGGCTCGTATTTTCAAGGAGCTTCAATTCTCGGTGGTATCTGGCATTCTGGCAGGTAGCTTGATAAGCAAGACCCTCTATCTCTCTCTTCAAGAGGGGGTGTGGCTCGTCGGACAGGGCCGTCTGTAGCCTATAAATAGCCTATGGACCGACTGTGTTTAAACGTGAAAAATCCGTGATATTTCCGGGGAAAAAATCAAATCGGGAAGAAATCGGGAAATAAGTCAAAATTAGGGAGTTTCCCGGGAAATTAGGCATGGTTGGCAGGTATGTCCTGAGGTCCTCTCTTTGCATAGCACAGGCCTCTGGCCGGCGCTATGGCACTTTCTGTGGTTGGCCTGCGACACTCATGGCTCAAGCTTTCGTCTATTAATGACAAAGACAAAATGGCCATATTGGACCATCCCATCTCTGAGACGGGCCTGTTCGGTTCCGCCACCATTAATGCTATACAGCAACAGTTCGAGATGGTGAAGAAACAGCAACCTGCGTTCAAAGCCGTGGTCCCTTCACGTCAGGTAACTTATGCCAAACCCGCTCCGGTTTACTAACGCCGTCCCGCCTGCTCGGCCACGGCATCTCCTCAGCGGTCTCAGCTCCAGGCTGCTAATCACTGCAACGAGCCCCCCAGGAGCCTCGTATTTCGAGCCTTGGATGCCCTGTGTGCGCTAAGGCACACTTCAAGAAAATGCCCCCCACCCCCCGGAATGGAGGGCGCGTTGACTACCGCCAGTCCACCGATCGGAGAGGGGACCGCAGAGGTAGATAGCCTGCGAGGTCCCCCCACGTGACGGGCACTTCAACCAGTAGTTTGGTCAGGTCGTTCCTCTGGCCCAGTACAACAGGATTTTGGATACTGTGGTGAAGGGTTACGGTCTGCAATTTAACAGACGTCCCCTTGCGTTCTACTCAGTGGTCCCCTCGGTGGCCCTTGGTGAACAAGCATTCACTCTAAGAGAGGAGATTTAAACGTTACTCGCTAAAGCAGCGATATGCGTGGTTCCCCCCTCTGAGGCAAAGGCGGGTTTGTACAGCAGATACTCCCTTGTGCCTAAAAAGGATGGAGGACTACGGCCTATCCTCAACCTCAGGTGTCTAAACTCCTTATACAGACTTTTACGCTTTAAAATTATGACCACGGCCATTGCCATGCACTCAGTGCATCGTGGTGATTGCTTCACTGAAGGACGCCTTTTTTTAAATCCACATTTACCCTCCGCATAGAAAATACCTTCACTTTGCATTTGAGGCTGTGTCTTACGAGTTCATCGTGCTCCCCTTCGGGCTAGCCCTAAGTCCCTGCGTGTTCACATGCTGTCTGGAGGCCGCACTCCTCCCGCTGCGCGAGCAGGGTGTGCATGTCATATGGCCTATTTGGATGACCTTTTGACCTGTGCTGACTCTGCCTCTCAGGCCAGAGTGCACACGAACCTCGTGGTTGGTAACCCACCTACAAGGTTTAGGGTTAACCATTAACTGGCAGAGGAGCTCCCTCCTGCTGGCACGAACATCAGTATGTCCCTCAACTCTGGTGCACAGGGCCTACCTGTCCCCAGCTAGGGTGGAGGCCTTCACGGCAGCTTCTGTTTCATGTCTTCTTACGCCTGCTGGGACTCATGGCTTTGAGTATCCATGTGGTTCCCTTCGGCCATCTCTTCATGAGAGAATTGCAACAGTGGGTAAATGCGCTGCATTTATGCCCAGTCCGTCACAGACGCTGTGCTGTCACACTGTCGAATAGCTGTCTCGCCTCCCTGAAACCATGGAGGGAGCAGGATATCTTCAGCAGATGATCCCCGAGGGGGGCGGTATCGTCTCGCAAGGTTCTCTGTAAGGACGCGTCCCTCACTGATTGAGGAGTGAGGGTTATTGGACGGCCGTGGCGTCAACGGCACCTGGACTCCCAAGATGGCCGCGTGTCACATTAACTACTTGGAACTCCTGACAGTGTTCCTAGGTTCAAGGCATCTTTGCCCCCTTCTGACCGGGCATCACGTACTAGTCCGGACCGACAATATGACTGTGGTGGCTTACATCAACAACCAAGGTGGCTTGCGGTCTAGGCAGTTGCTTCCCATGTGCCAGGAGCCCTGAACAACAGAGCTGACATGCTCTCCAGACAAGGCCCGTGGTCTGCGGAGTGGAGACTCCATCCCGAGACGGTGAGCTTGATATGGGACTGCTTTAGCGAGGCCGATGTGGACCTGTTTGTTTCTGCAGACAACACCCAGTGCAGGTTGTTTTTCTCTAAAGACCCGTGTGATGCTGCCTTGGGCACTGATGCCCTAGCACATTCGTGGCCCAGCAGGAGGCGCCTTTCCGCCAGTGGCCCTGCTCATGGCGGTTCTACACAGAGTTCGTCTAGACGTCTGCCTCTGCTGCTAGTCGCCCCCCGATGGGTGGGGCGTCCCTGGCTAGTGGAGATTGCTAGCGTGCTTTCGGGTGAGCCATGGGAGATTCTTCTGAGGAGGGACCTGCTCTCTCAGGCTCGTGGTGAGCTCTTTCACCCACATCCAGAGCTGTGGGCCCTTTGGGTGTGACTCGTCCAAGGCTGAGCGGGCGTCAGTGAGTGGGGCAATGCCCCATTCTCCAGGCGTCTGCCACATGTCCGAAGGCCACTCCACTTATTCCTGAGCTGTTCCTCTATGCAGTTGACCTCCGGTCGGTCCCGTACTCTGTGATTTGAAGGGGAGTGTTTATAACTACCACAGGAGAGGACACTCGAATGGAGTGACTGAAAAAGAACACAGTGTTTCCCATACATTAAGGAAACTATGGCGCACCGCCATAGTTTAAATCTGGCCGCCATAGTTTCGAAAATGTAAAAAAAATATATATATTATTATTATTTTTTTAAAACGATTTCCGTTTTCTATTAAACGATTTGAAAAACGATTTCCTTCGCATTTTCCTCCTGGAGTAAATACATCCTATAGAGAAAACCATGAGTGCTTGAAAGACAGAGGGATCAAAAGCCTAGTCAAGTTGTTGTAGTTAACTCGGGTTTGGGAGCAATAAAAAACCTTGAGAGAAGCTCAGTTGGGATGAGTTTACTGACACTCCCCAGGCTTTGTTTTACAGTTGTATGATAATGAGTTAGGCAACAGGCCTTCATTGACACAGCAGAGGAGACATCGGGCTGCATATAGAAATAAATGAGTAATGAATGTGTATAGACATAAATGTGTAATATGTTGTTCAGCCTTTTACCCTTTTATGGGAGGAATTTTGAAAAACTGGCCCTGTGACCAGCACCCCTCATTTAGAATGTGTACGCCTATGTGTGTTGGGGAAAAGGCATAGCATACTCTCTTAGACCATTTTTGTCTGTGCGTTAACAATTTCACAGTGCTCCTAAATTCTTATCTGTGCTCCTATTTTTTTATTTTTTTTACAAATTCATTGGATAGACCCCTGCATGAGGGACGAATGAAAAGTGTGTTGCAAACATAAATGATTCACTGTACTGCATGTTTTAAATGTCAATGTCAATAAATGTCAATGTAGGCCTACCACTATACATGTCATGGGTGAAATCTTATGTAATTTCTCAAAACATAAATGGCTGAAATGAAGGCCTATAGACTATAATAGTTTCTCCATGTGCCAATGTCATATTTTACTCATTGTTTTGCCGTTTCGCATTTACGCCGCGTTAATCAAACCCGAGAGAACCGGGGACATATACTGTACCTGTCCTTTTGTATTGGGGCACCCAAAATGCTAGTGCCATGTGAATGCAAGGCCGAAACAATACAACACTTTATTGGAGTCACTCACTAGACCATAAGGGTATTAGCTGAAGAGCTTATGAATAATGGAAGTTTCAATAACATTTGCTGACAGGGGTCTCATGCTATTTTTTCTTTGCTTCTCTCAATATCAGTGTTGAGCTTGGGGAAGAACCTCTTGTACGATCTGCAGCCACGTTGGTGAAGAACGTCTCCTACAAGTACAAAGAGGAGCTGTCTGCTCATCTCATTGTGGCTGGTTGGGACAGGAAAAAGGGGGGACAGGTACTCTCCTCAAATAAAAGAAAAATATGATCTGGTTGCCTTTCCATCTGTTGTCGCTTCTTTCCAAAGTCATCAGAGTATCTGCACAGTATATCTTCCACTTTGTTGTACTCATTATTGGTACGATTCGGTCGTCATTAAAACAAAAAGAAAATGCAAAACTGTTGGTGACAGATTATGTCAAGTGCTAACAGAGCAAAATAGAAAAACCCCACTGAGATTAGTAGAGAAGATGCCTTATGTATAGGTCTTCAAACATACATTGACAAGTTTGTCAAAATTGTTAAAATGACCTTAAGTGGAAATCCCATTTGCCACCAAAAGTCCCAATGGCCTCTTATGTAACACAAAGGGTGGTTTAAATGGAAAATACTAAGTATCAACTCATGGTACTCATTCTCATTGCAGGTCTACGCCACTTTAAATGGCCTTCTGTCCAGACAGCCATTTGCTGTGGGTGGCTCCGGCAGCTCCTACATCTACGGCTTTGTGGATGCTGAGTATCGGAAGGACATGAGCCGCAGAGAATGCCAGCAGTTTGTTGTGAATGGTTGGTCACTTTTCTCTTTCTTTTTTTTCCTGGAGCTGATCTTGAAATGTTAACATTTTCACAGTGTGACACAGAGGGGCTGAAACATTGTAATTCAAACTATAGGCCTAGGTGTACTAGGAAACAAGAATATTTTTCACACAGACTTGGTATGGTGGACACAATTAGCTTTAGAACACACTGAATCTGAGAAAGAATGGATTACATTTCACCCACGGCTACATTTGCAGGACCCATTTCTTTCATGAACCTATTGTGTGCTCCGTTTCTCTAACTTGCTTTCTTTCTCCTGCAGCTCTGACACTGGCGATGAGTCGAGATGGTTCCAGTGGAGGTGTGGCCTATCTTGTCACCATTGACGAAACTGGTGCTGAGGAAAAGTGTGTTCTCGGCAATGACCTCCCCAAGTTCTTTGATCAGTGATTGTGTGACTGCAGAACCATTTCATTTGTTATTAATGATTAATAAATGGCTACAACAACATAATCTCTGTGGGTTTGGCTATCAATTTAGTGAAGCATGTTGGTTATCCCATGAGGTAGTCGAGTAACTCTAAAATGTCTGAACATTTTTACATTTTATGAGGTTAAAATATGTCTGATTCAGTATGTAACTTATGTGTAACAAAAGGAACAACATTATGGAGATAATTAATGGTTGAGCTGCTGGGAAAATGGCATTTACCTGTGAATTTTTTTTTAAAGATGATGACTCAGATGTTGCCTGGCAGAATAGGCAATAAGAGGTTCTTGTTCATAGACCCAGCTATGGCTAAAGGCAGCAAGCCCCTTGCATGTTGTTGGCTTTATTTATTTGATATTTAACGAGAAAAAAAAATATATATAGGGTAGTTTCAGGTATTTATCACTAAGATCTGCATTTTTTTGAGAATTTAAGTTGTCAAAAAAAAAAAACACTTAAATAAGGCCAAAATTGACCTTGACCCCAGTCCAACTCAGTGGTTTTCAAAGTGGTGGCTGAGGACCCTTGGGTGGCCGCGAAGTAGAGCAAGGGGGTCCATGACAGAACAAAAAAAAGATAAATTAATGTACACCAAAATAAACAATTAAGCTCAATAATATTCCCATTAGTTAAGATTTAGGTAATGAACATTACTACTATTATCATTATTTTATATATCCCAATGGGGCAGTAGCACACTTAGAGATTTATATAGCCTACTGAAGAGTAGACTAGATCAGTGTTTCTCAACCTTTTTCTAGGCAAGGCACCCTTTCAATTCATGAAAAATTTCAAGGCACCCCAAACCAACAAGCCGTAACATGACATCGCATCCGATACCACACAAGTTTAGAAAAGTAACACATTTGGAGATGTCACACGACCTACGTTCGAAGTTGCAGCTGACTGGGGCGACCTATATTTACTTTATTGTGCATAAATGGCAGATGAAAGATTCCACTGACTAGCATTAACTTATCAATTTAGACAAATATGTATTATATAATTTATTTATCAGTCAGGTTTCCGTGGCACCCCTGTTGAGAAACACTGGACTAGATAACCAGAGGGCACTGGATAGGCCTCTTTTTTGGCTGATTACTAACGGGAATTCCCATAGGCTAATCGAAACTGAAAGCAAATTTTTACTTTCAAGCTGGGCTTTCTTGTTAACTGAAAGGGAACGCGGTTCAGTCCAAGCCCAATGATGTGTGGGCATAAACAATAGCGTTTATTCACCGGAACTTGTTTTATTGCGTTTCGCTAGTTCCAGCATTAAGGATGCGCTCCGTCTGGTTTTTCATTTTGTCGGTGGCCATTGATGCTTTAATATGTTTGGCTGATCATCGATTTTCAAATCGAAATTCGAATAGTTTATTACGCGAATGGGTTGTGTCTGGGATACGGTGGTTAATTTTACAAGTTGTGATAAAGAATGACTCTTGTCGTGCTCTGCAGCGATGGGTTACAACTCATTGCTTCCTCGCGCCAGTGTTTTTTACCGGGCGCATGGTGATGCTTGGGAGCTTTGCACTTGAAAAGTCATGGGTTTGGTTATTGAACTTTTTGGTCGCCGCATTGGCTTGTTTATTTTGGGAGATGTCATGGCCTGACAAAAGTTACCAGGAAAATGGAGAAAAGACAAGACAAACAGCGCGGGCTCTCTTCAAGCGGGTTTTAATTCTGTACAGACCGGACTACCTGCTGCTTTTTGGAGCCTTCGTCTTCCTTTCATTGGCTGTTTTATGTAAGTACCAAAAACCGACTTTTCACTCGTTACATATGCAATTGTCATTTATAAACAGATATCAGATCTCTAACCTCCACAACGTCTCCCCCCTCTTCCCTACTTGTGCGTCTAGGTGAGATGTTCATTCCCTTTTACACTGGACGGGTGATTGACATCCTGAAGTCGCAGTATCACTGGAATGACTTCCTTACAGCTATCATGCTTATGGGCTTTTTTTCTTTAGGAAGGTTAGTGTGCTGAAATGCAAAGTGAGTGTGTAGGCCTACCCAGGTACAAATCCAGTTGTGCAGATGCGCAGTATACGTTTTGTGCAACAGACAGTAGGCCTACAAGTAGCCTATTTGCAAGGTTGCCATGTTGATTTGTTGTGTGTAGCTTTCTGGCCTTAAAAATCAGTAGAATTTAGTTCAAATTGAGCTAGATGTGTTGCTTCTGGCGGGTTTTGGTCATTTATTGGGCTAGGAATCATCTGGCAAATGCAACCCTTGTCGCCCTTTCCATTAACCCTTATGTTGCTCTATCTAGCTCCGTCAGTGCAGGCTGCCGTGGAGGCCTCTTCATGTGTGCCATCAACAGCTTCAACTGCAGAGTCAGAGTCAAGTTATTCAGGTCCCTCGTTGGTCAGGAAATTGGCTTTTATGAGACCACGAAGACAGGTGGGTCAACTGTTTATACAATACAACAGGCATATTGTATTATTCACATCCTAATAGAATTGTAGGTAGCCTACATTTCAATATTACTCCCGTCCTTGATCTGTTCTTGTGGCCTCGCGCTTCGCTGACGCCCTGCCTTCATGGAGAAAACAGTAAAGTTACCCTGCTGTCAGCCTAGCCACACCAAGTGCAAGGGAGGACGGGAGTCAGGATAATGGAGAGAACTCAAAGTAGGCTACAATGCCTATATTTACATAATATACTATACCTAGTGTTTAGGCTGCACTTGTAAAGCCAAAGGATATGATGTGTGTAGCGCAGAGCTTACATTTTCTGTATATTTTTGGCAGGTGACCTAACTTCCAGGTTATCTACTGACACAGACCTGATGGCCCGTGCAGTGGCTATGAATGTCAATGTTCTGCTGCGGACATTCATCAAGACTCTGGGCATGCTGTCCTTAATGGTCAGCCTGTCTTGGAAGCTCACTGTGCTAATGCTGTTGGAGACACCAATAACAGGCTTCCTGCAGAACATATATGACACTTTCTACCAGGTAGATATGCTCCTCAGACACCCCCTGAGGTTAATTGCATGTGAGAAGGGATTTCGCAGGGGTAACATTATACACGATACAAAACAGGGCAAGGACAGAGAGGAACGTCTTTTGTTTTAAAAACAAATGGACCACCCAACTAACAGATATGTGATATCCGTCTCAACACCATGTCTTTGGTGCTGACTGAGGAATGTCCACATGTGTCCACCATTTTCCTTTTCATCAGTTTCCCGGATGAGTACTTCTGTAATATGTTTTTTTTTCTGTCTGTGTCCATTAGAAACTGGTTCAGGAAGTGCAGGATTCCATGGCACAAGCCAACGATGCAGCAGCAGAGGCGGTTTCTGGCATCCGCACTGTGAGAGGGTTCAAAACAGAGAAGAGCGAATCACATCGCTACAATAACCAACTGATGGAAATTCACAACTTGAAGACCAAAAGGGATACTGTCAGAGCAGTGTACGTCATTGTTCGAAGGGTATAGCTTTCTCAGTTGATTTGACATGTATGCTTTATTGTTGACTTAATCTTAATCGCAATCAGGAATACAATATGTGTTGTTACATGCTTAAACAGTTCTACAAAACTCAATAATATTAGGATATTCATTTCAGATAAGAATAGCTTAAAAATAACGTAGGTGTGTTTCTTTGTAGCTCACTGAGCTTGGCATGAAGGTGGCCATGCTGTACTATGGCAGACTGATCATCCAGTCAGGAGAGATGACCACAGGCAACCTGGTGTCCTTCATCCTCTACCAGTCCGACCTGGCAGACAACATTAGAGTAAGTTTGGTCAACAAGTTATGTGTTTTAAGTGTTTTTGAATGAAAGACACAGGTTATCAGAATTAGCACCTATATTCTTGTGTTTTACTAGCCCATTGATGCTGGATGTTGCGTTGCGGTTGCGCAACATTGGCCCTGGTGCCTCGAGCTGCACGACGCAACATTCAGGCTCATGAGATTTGAGACAACTTTGTTAACAATCTCTGTTTGTTTAAGATGAATAAACACAATCAAATGAAAGATGAGGGTCTTAGCATTTATATGCAACTTATTGCATGTTTTTATGCGCTTCAGTGGCTGAGATATGTAGGTTTTTATAGGCTTAGGGCAGCTTTTCTTAAAAAGGGCTCAGGCATTCAGCACCCTTTTTTGCAGGTGCCTAAAGCTAGATTTATGCTTCGGACGCAGAGGCTCTGTCCGTCTTCTGTCTGTGCGAGGCCACGCCCCCTCGCAGAGGCTCTGCGCCCGTCGTCGAGCGCCTCGAAAAAATTCTAACTATCCGTCGGACGGACGCGGAGGACGCAGACAAAAAGGCGCTATGATTGGTCGTCTCGCCACTTCCTTGTTCTGTTCTTGTGGCAGCGCAATGCCAGTAGTTTGCGAGAGCAGAGCTGTATTCTGTTAAAAACTATATTAGGCTAATGCCTTGTGTGTAAATGTGTGTAAATACACGAAGCTACAAGCTAAGTAACAAACAATGCATCAGTTAAACACTTGTGGCACAATGCCTGTGGTTTTACTACTGTAGCTTCCTCCACTGAATGTAAACACACATCGGCAGAATCAACTGTCTCTACATGCTTGCATTTTCTGCTCGTCAAAACAGACTGGGTATGTAAAATAATGATACCAGTGCATTGCCTTTGCAATTTGTGTGAAAATAACTAGCTAACCGGGAAAGAAAGCAACATTGCTTAATAATGACCGCAGTGCTTACGGTGTAGTGAAAGTAATTTCAAATGTGGCTCGCGACGAGACCTCGGACCTCGCAGAAGTCGCAGATGCATGAATACAATGTTGGTTCGTGGCCACTCCCACCTAAGTTTTGACGAGCGCAGTTGCAGAAGTCTAATATGACCTTTAGGCATCAATGGGTTAATACCCTGTATTGTGCATATCTTTGGAGATGAGGTCACATTTCTTAACATAGCAGTTATACAGTATAATCTTGTTTGCACTTGATACTACAAAGAAAACTAATGTAACCAACAATGATCCATTCAGCTGACCATCAAGGTCCCCTCTGATTTCCACAGACCTTGATCTACATCTTTGGTGACATGCTGAACTCGGTGAGTGCCGCTGGTAAGGTGATTGAGTACCTGGACAGGAAGCCACAGGTGAACACAGAGGGAACCCTGCAGCCCGACGTCCTGAAGGGCCACGTCCAGTTCCACAACCTCACATTCACCTACCCCAGCCGGCCCGACCAGAAGGTGCTGAAGGTAAGGCATGCATATTTACCGTATAATGTACTTACTGAAGAAGCTTCAGAGTCAACTTAGTAACTGATGACGATGGGCACAGATGCCTTTTCTAATATAAAATGTCTA
>NW_026945022.1:0-8000 GCF_034702125.1 Engraulis encrasicolus
TAAATCTTGTCATACATCAGTGTGTTTTGTTTTTTTAACAGATGTGTTTTCACAATGACACTCTGAGAATGTACTTTTGAACAAAGTGTCTTGTGTATGAAATTGTATGTAGACAGCTGGAGTCTGTGTGTTGCGTAAAGGAGCAAGTGCCTTGCTAAACCGGTATGAAAGTGTAATGCTTACTTTTGTTTAAAGTCAAGCAATAAGTGTTTAAGTTATGCACCAACAACTTAGCAATATGCTACTTTGGTTTAAGCATCTGCCTATAGTGTTTAAGCAGTAGGCAAAAACTGTAGTTTGGCTGATTTGGTTATAGGTTTGTGCATCTGTGTGAGGAGTTCAGCAAAAGCAGCCAAAGGTTACAAAAACTGTGTTTTAGCGAACAGAAAAAACTGTATAAAAAAAAACAAAACAAAAACACAAATTTATTGTAAAATATTGGGTAACCACATGAACGTGATCTCTTGTAAAACATATTTTTGAGTTCAAAAAATAAACAAATGTGTTTTCTCACTGCATCCACTCATGTTTTCATCAATATCACGTGCAATGTGTGTCCTTATGGAGTGATGATTTCAGATTGTAAACCGGTATGAAGAGAGTTTGCCCATGTGATGAGGAAGTGAACATAGTATGGCAGATGATTTTAGTATTTTGAATGACAGTGTGTTCAATGCGACAACCAGGGATTTTCTTCATGAAAATTGTGTGTAATCCAGATAATTGTGTGTAGTGGTTTGAAAAGAGTGTGTTTTAAAACTGAAATGTGAGTGCAAAGAAGGAATTGTGCTTATTGTTCAGTGACATTGGTTAGGGGAGTAGGGAAATGGGTGAGATGTTCAGAGAATTGTGTGTAAAGTACCAGAAATAGTGTGGAAGCGATCGAAAAAAAAATCGGAAAAAGCCCATCTCCTTAACCACTAGGCCAGGGATGGGCAACTTTCATGATAAAGAGGGCCACATTTTTTCATCTCCGATATTGGCGGGCCACATGAAAATGGATCTGACTGCAAGAGTTTAAGTGCATTTGGTTGCTCACTGATTATTATTGTTTATAACAAATAGGAGTGTTCTCTATTGGTCAACAGTATAATTACAATGAATTAATTCAGTAGTGGTTTAAAAAAAATCTGCTCATTATTTTTTAAGGTCATGTTTTATCTATGTAAGGGCCACACTGAGTGAGGAGGAGGGCCACATGTGGCCCCCGGGCCTCCAGTTGCCCATCCCTGCACTAGGCCAACACTGCTCATTCAAGTAGTTCCTGATCTTATTAACCCAAAATAGATGGCCAAAGACATTGTCGATTCTCACAATGCACTCAAACAAGTTATGTTTTGAAGTGAAGCGGGTATAACTGACTGCCAGTTTCATGTAGGAAATAGTGACATGTGCATTTCTGTCTACATGACCAGCTGCAACTTTTATCTGATTGAAATGTGTTGAATTGAAGTTGTCTGATGTCACATGGCCACCGTGCAGGAACTTGTCTACATGGACTTTGGGATGCCTATGCTGACACTCCCTATGTGAGCTTATGCCTCTGCTAAATAAAGACATCAGAGGTGAGATGGTGCTTAGGGTGCTTTGCATGGCAAAGTGTGCTGTTTGTGAATTCAATGCAAAGGTCAAAAGCATTTCATTACCTAGAATCAAAGGATAGCCTATACAATTCTGGACAACTCCTCCCAGACAATGTTTCCAAGATATCAGCTAATTCTACAAACTAAACTTCTGCAACCTCTCTTACGTTGCCCTAATACAATCAACAACCACTTTATTAGGCACACCAATGAAATTGGTATCAAATCACACCACTCAAATTGGCGTCAAGACTAGTCATTGACGCAAATTTCGTATGGCAAATCACATGGTAGTAACTCAATGCATTAAAGCAGCAGTTCCCAAACTTTTCCTTCTGCGCACCCCCTTTTACATTTCAATGTCATTCGTGCACCCCCTAAGCGAATGTTGCACAGCCGCACATTTTGAGCAATCCTCATTTCCAATAGCCCTGACGTTATTTCTGCCATTATTACAAGTCTAGGAGTTATAAATCACACTTCAGCTGGACCCTTCTAGCATACAATTCACCAAACAATTAAAAACTACATAATTGTTGTGTCCATAATGTTGCACTATACCTGCGTATCATTGAGTTTCTCGTTTGCCCACATTTGACACTGAAAGGCCACCATAGGTGGGCGCAGGGGTTATTGGGGATTATAGGAAATAAATGTTCAGTGATGTCACACAAAGTAAATTGTGCACACTCATTATTTTGGGAATATAACATTGGTGACAAGGATGGCTGATACTGCCATTTTTAATCTGCCACCTCCGGACAGTTTTCTTCCCCTCCCTGGAGAACCTATTATTCCGTGGAGCCAGTGGAAAAAATCTTTCGAACAGTATCTTTTAGCGACTGGTTTAGACACCGCGTCGAGAGCGAGGAAGCGCGTCATTCTTCTGCACTTGCTGGGAGCGGAGGGGAACAGAATCTTCAATAGCTTGGATGGCACTCTTGACACTTACGCTGCTATCATCACGGCACTGGATGAACATTTTAAAAAGTCACGGAACACACTTTTCCGTCGACTGGAATTCAGACAGAGAAGTCAACGCCCTGGTGAGTCTGCTAGGCAATTTGTAGCTGATTTAAAAGCCTTAGCGCAGCACTGTAATTTCGGAACCATGTGAGACGAACTCATACGAGACCAGCTCATTGAGAAAACGTTGTATCCCAGAGTCCAAGAGAAGTTACTACTCAAAGATGACACACTAAAATTGGAAGATGCACTGACACTCGCCTTTCAAATAGAGACAGCTACTTCAGGTGCGGCTAAAATAGCTGAAGGCAAGCCCCATACTAACGTCATGGACAACAAGTCCACAGCCCTGTTAGGACAGTCAGTGCAGCCTGAGCAGGTAGAAAACCCAGTTCAGCCTGCTGTGGTGCAGGTCGCCAGCCCCCAACAAACATGGCCACAGAGACGCTGTGGAAACTGTCGCTCCAACCGCCATGCCACAAGAGCCCAGGACTGTCCTGCTAGGGGCCAAACATGCAGATTGTGTCAGAAACCTAACCATTTTGCTAAATGCTGCCGGTCAGCTCCTGCCGACTATCCTGGACAGTCACATGACCCCGTGGTTCCAGTGCGCACAGTAGGCCCTCATCCAGTGACATTCTCCAGGTGCCCCACATACCTGGATGGCTGCTGTGTTCTTCTTCTCCTCGACACAGGGGCCAAAGTGTCACTGCTGAATGTTGACACATGTAAACTGCTCTTCCCAAACAGACAACTGTTGTCCCCATCCACTGCTCTGTGCGGCTACGGCCATAGCAAACTTGATGTTGTCGGTCTACTCTACCTCCCAGTTCGCTACACCTTTGTGTCTGTGAACCACTTCCCATACCATATCACGCGCCATGGCGAGAACATCATGGGCCTCGACCTCTTCCTCAGCCTGGGCTTTACTCTACATGACAACAGCGGAACACAGATGCTACAAGTGACATCACCATGGCAACAACGCCGGCCTGAACTGTTCGACGGCTTTGGGTGCCTCACCGCATTCACTCACAAACCACTCCTGGATCACAGTGTGCCTCCCGTGGTCTAGCCCCTCCGGCGTATTCCCCTGGCACTTCGGGAAGGCGTTACACAGTAGCTCACCCGCCTCCAGGGTGAGGGTATCATAGAACCCAGTGATGCCTCCCCATGGGTGTCCAACCTCGTCATCGCCAAAAAGAAGTCAGGTGGCCTGAGAGTCTGCGTCGACCTTCGGCAGGTCAACAAGGCAGTGGTTCCGACAACAGAAGAACTCACCACCCACTTCTATGGCTCGAAGGTCTTTTCTAAGCTGGACTTATGCCAGGGCTATCTGCAAAACCCTCTACATCCAGACAGACGTGATTTGACGGCTTTCATCACTCACACCGGCCTGTACCGTGACCTTTGGGCTCAGTTCAGCGCCCAGTTGTTTCCAGAAAATTATGTCCACAATCCTAGCCAGCTGCCCCGGTACTTTGGCCTTCCTAGATGACATAGTTGTACATGGACCGGATACTGACACACACAATGCTCGCCTGGAGCGTGTTTTCGCCTCCCTCAGCTGCCACCATGTAATCCTGAACACAGACAAGTGTGTGTTCGCCGCACCTGTCATCAACTTTGTCGCATTCCGTGTGTCGGCAGAGGGCATTTCTCCTCTCCAGTCCAATGTCGCAGCCATCAGTGCAGTGCCCGCCCCAACAACAGCCTCACAAGTGGCTTCATTCTTGGGGATGACTGCTTATACATGCGGTTCCTGCCACAGTACTCCACTGTCACAGCCCCACTGAGAATGCTTCTCAAGCATGATGCCCCCTGGATTTGGACCCCGGACTGCCAGGCAGCATTCGACGACCTAAAGCAGCTCCTCACCACCTCCCCGGTCCTGGCACACTTCCAACTCGAGTGCCCTACAGTAGTCACCTGTGATGCATCTGCTGTCGCCCTGGGCGCCGTCCTGTCGCAGTTTCAGGATGGCGTTGAGAAGCCCGTATCCTTCGCCTCCCGTGCATTAAGCCCCACTGAACAGAAATAATCTGTGGGTGAAAGAGAGGCACTTGCCTGCATCTGGGCGTGTGAATGATGGCATTTGCACTTGTACGGACGGTCCTTTACCCTACGTACAGACCACCAGGCCCTGACAACCCTGATGTCAGCCTCGGGAGGGTGAAACAGGCCCCTCCGCCTCTACAGTAGTATGACTTCCAACTACAATTCAAAGTCCAACGTCGTTACAGATTTTCTGTCCCGCCCGGTCACCACCCACTGTCCGACTCCCTCCCCAGCGGATGAACAGGACACCGTCCACTACTCTGCTGTCTTCGCAGAGGATGAGGAGGAGATTTTACACCTGGTCCACTCTCCCATGAAAGACACAGTCTCCCTCCAGGATCTGGAGTCCGCCTCGGCAGCAGAGCCCACCTTCAGCAAACTGCGCAACTACATCAGACATGGGTGGCCTGCCCATTTCCCACCAGAACTGGAGCCGTACCATTGAGTACTGGAGGACCTCACCCGCGACTGCAACGCGTGCCTCATCAGCGGGAATACTGGGCTACCCACTCCAACTCCACTACAGCCAATAGACTGGCCATCTGCACCATGGGACCACTTACAGTTGGATATCTATGGGGAACTGCCAGACGTGCCACACAACCAGAGGTTCCTTGTGGTAGTCTATGACCTGCATTCCAAGTGGCCTGAGGTGGCTTCCATGGGTACAGTTACCTCTGCGGCTGTGATTGACTTCCTTAACCAACTGTTCTCCCGCTGGGGCCTGCCACACGCAATTACTACGGACAACGGGCCCCAGTTTCTGTCCTCAGAATTTACTACGTTCCTCGCCAACAACAGTGTCACTGACATCCGTACCTCCATCTACCACCACCAGGCCAATGGCGGGGTGGAACGATTCAATCGATCCCTGAAAAATGGACTGCGTGCTCACATAGCAGAGGGATATTCGCTCAAGGCAGCACTGTCTCAGACCCTCCTCCACTACAGAGCAACTATCCACTCTACGACTGGGGTTTCCCCTGCCGCACTTATGCTGAAGAGGGAACTGGTGCTACCTCTGTCGAGACTCTGTCCGCCAATGGCCACAGCTCCACGGCCAGGCCCAGCAGCAGTCAAAGCCCACATCAAGAGACAACAGCATTCCATGAAGCAGAGGTTTGACAAAAAGCACAAGACCAATTGGCCTACTATCCCAACAAGCTGTCATCCTTCTGGACGGCCCCATGCCAAGTCACTCGGCAGCTTGGTCCGGCTTCATTCCAGCTGACTAATGGTTCCCGTTGGCACGCCATCTGCCTGCGCAGGGTCCCTTCCCCTCTCCACCAACCTCACCTGACAGGGGCGGTGCCGAGACCTCACCTGACAGGGACAGTGCCTAGAAACTCAGCTGCTGAGCCAATGGAGCAGATCAACCCAGCAACTGAGCCAGCCCCTCCGGTGCCAGATCCGGCTGCTGCACTGCCTGCAGCCCTCCGGTGCCAGATCCGGCTGCTGCCCTGCCTGCTGCAGCGGTGCCACCAGCTACCCGGTGCCTGGCCTCTCCTTCAGTCTCACTGCCGGTGCCCCTTGCTCCTGAGCCACGCCCGGTCAGGGCCCGTACACGCCCTGGGCACTTTGAAGACTTTGTTGCCACTTTTCATGTCTGAGTTTTAGGGAGAGGGGGGGAAATGTTGTGTTCATAATGTTGCAGTATACCTGCGTACCATTGAGTTTCTCGCTTGCCCACGTTTGACACTGAAAGGCCACCATAGGTGGGCGCAGGGGTTATTGGGATTACAGGAAATAAATGTTCAGTTGATATCACGCAAACTAAGTTGTGCCTCTCGTTATTTTGGAAATATAACAATAATGTTCATGCATTCTGTATAAAAACACACATCAGCCATTGCTCTATTCAGCTCATGCACCCCCTTATGGCAGGCCGCGCACCCCCAGGGGTGCACGCACCCCACTTTGGGAAACCCTGCATTAAATCATGTAGACCAATTATTCTCAAACTATGGGTAGCGGCCCAAGCATTGCAGGTGGGCCGCGAGAGGTCTGGGAAAATTATCCTCAAATTTACTCACATGGTGTTTAGATATTCACATCTTGTTTAGTTATCTTGTGTCTTTCTTGTGTGCGTCCAGAAACTTGAGTACACTTCCTTATTTGGTGTTTTGATGCGGTAAGGTGTACTATTAGGCAGGATTTATGTGTTAACATTGTGTCAGACTCATTTCAATCGTGGAAGTAATTTTCTACCGCAAATTAATTACAGCGAGTTACCCGCGAGGTACAGCGTTACACTTACAGTATTATCTGCCGTCGTGATAGTCATGCTTATGGTGTTGATGTAGTAAAATGGATACTTGTAACCATAGTCGATTGTGGGAGGAAACTTTGCCGTTTTGGCTTACTGCAGTTGGCTGTTTCCTCCTAACTATTAATAGAGCATTTAGTATTTAGGCCTATCTAATGCATATTTTTCTGAGCTGTGAATGCTGGCTTGTTTCATGCTAATTTCATATTGAGTAGGCCCTATAGGAGGCCCCTCAGCCCTAACTTATTATTCATCATAACAATATAATAATATGCCTAATATAATATAATATAATATAATATAATAAGTTATTATGTTATATTGGGCTATATGGTTTGGTGGGCCCCAGAATTTTTTCACATTTCAAAGTGGGCCTTGGTGTTCTGAAGTTTGAGAATGGCTGATGTAGACAATAGTCAAGGTGATCTGCTACAGTTCAAACCAAGCATCAGAATGGGGGGAAAAGACAATATACATGACTTTGTGGCATAGTTGTTGGTGCTAGACATGCTGGTTTGAACATTTCAGAAACTGCTGACCTACTTGGATATTCATGCACAACCATGTCAAGGTCCCGTTGAGACACGGCATGTTTTAAGTCATAGCATTGTAGTACTATGGTACTTAACTTTTCAATGACTATTACAGCGTACCCCTGAAGGTACGGCATGCATTCAGGGTTTTAACAAAGAAAGGTCTGAAAAAGAGTTCTGTGAGCGAAAATGCATTGTTGATACCAAAGGTCAGAGAAGCATGGCCAAAATGGTTTGAGCTGATAAAGACATCAGTAACTCAAATAACCTCTTGTTACAATCAAGTAGGGCTGGGCGTATAAAAACGTGATAACAGTTTTCACCTACACAAGGTTCACTTTTTGATGATAGAAGGGTTTTTTTTTTAAATCCAAAAAAGTGATTAAAATACAAATGGAGATTAATTAAAATTCAGGATTTTATCTCATTTAATTTCAGCCTTTTCTTCAGAAACATTGAGATGTGGGGGAAAATAGCCGCTTATGAAAAAAAATGTGCAGAGAACCGTGATATAAATTTTCATCAAGAAAACTGAAAGACATTTTTTTCCAGGACCGCCCAGCCCTACAACCAAGTTATGCAGAAGAGCATCTC
>NW_026945023.1:5000-7940 GCF_034702125.1 Engraulis encrasicolus
AGAGGAGCGGAGAGAGGATGAGAGGAGAGGAGAGGATGAGGAGAGGGGGGAGAGGAAGTGGAGAGGAGAAGTGAGGAGGCGACGAGAGAAGGAGAGGAGAGGAGAGGAAGAGAAGGAGGAGGAGGAAAGGCAGAGGAGAGGAGAGGAAAGGAGAGGAGACGGAGCGAGAGGAGAGGAGTGTGTGGAGAGGAGAGTGTGAGTAAGGGGAGGGGAGGAGAGGGAGAGGAGAGAAGAGGACGAGGAGTGGAGAGGAGAGGAGAGGAGAGGAGAGGAGAGGAGAGGATGGAAAATGAAGAAGAGGATGAGGGAAGAGGATGAAGAGAGGAGAGGAGAAGGGACGAGAAGAGAGGAGAGAAGAGAGAAGAGGAGAGGACGAGGAGAGGAGGGAGAGGAGAGGAGAGAAGCGGAGGGAGGAGGGGACGAGGAGAGAAGGGAGGAGAGGAGAGGAGAGGAGAGGAGAGGAGAGGGGAGAAGGGAGGGGAGGAGAAGTGGAGAGGAGGGAGGAGAGAAGGAGAACACACCTCTTAGACAATGTAAACAGACACACACGGAAATCCAATATCTCTGCTAATAACTTCACCAAAAAGAGGCAGAGGGTCTCGTGTGTGTGTGGTGTGTGATGTTGTGTGTGTGGTGTTTGTGTTGTGGGTGGTGTGTTGTGTGTGGTTGATGTATGTGTGTGTGTGTGTGTGTGTGGTGTGTGTGTGTGTGTGGGTGTGTGTGTGTGTGTGGTGTGTGCTGTGTGTGTGGTGTGTGGTGTCTTGTGTTGTGTGTGTGTGTGGAGGGGGTTTTCTTTTGTCTCTGCAGCCCATTGTCAGGGAGGACAACAGACATTTAGTCGTGTGTCGCTGTGTAGGTTTGTATGTGAATGTTGCGTGTGGGTGATTGGATTCGGTGTGTGTGTATGTGAAGGTCTGGGTGTGTGTGTATTAGAGATGAACCAGATCCGGTTCCGGATCCGGCAGGATAATAGGGTTTTTCACAGGATCTGAATCCGGTTCCAGGATCCAGGATCCGGTAGCCGAGGCGTTTTAGTCAAAAAAGTTTGAGCCAACTGGATAAAAAGGGCCCATATGTGCGAGTTGGCTATGTGTTTCAGCACTTTCGTAGGATCCGGTATCCGGTTCCGGATCCGTCAGTATCTTAAGCAGTGGATCCGGTATCCGGCANGATCCTAAAAATCAGGNTCCGGTTCATCTCTAGTGTTTATGTGAAGGTGTGTCTGTGTGTATGTGTATGTGTATGTGTATGTGTATGTGTATGTGTATGTGTATGTGTATGTGTATGTGTATGTGTATGTGTATGTGTATGTGTATGTGTATGTGTATGTGAGTGATTCTACGATTCGGCTGCGCTTTTAAGTCCATGGGATTTATTTGCCAATTCCACTAACTATTAACTGCATCCAATGATGTTTTGGACATTAGCACACATTTATCCTTCATATAATATAGAAAGTGTAGACATGGCATTATTTCCCTCAGCAAGAATGACTATTTAATACTGGTTTGGGGCGTTTTCATGCCATCTTGTCTTGATATTAGCATGCAAAGAAAGTTGTTTTGCCCAAGGGACGCCCCCCCCCCCATTGCAAATGTGGATTTCACAGCAGTATCATCACAATATGACAAAACTGTCAGAAAGACCACTGTCCTTTCCATTATACATGAAATTTGACCCATTTTGTGTGTGTACAACAAAAACTGTGTAACAGGGTATGCTGTCACGGTTCTGAAACACCCTCCATAAAATCAGTAATGGTTTGGTCTTAGGCCCAAATGAATTAACATCACGGTGATGTCCATAACCTCTTTGGCAGGAAGGATGTGCGGAAGGGAAGACTTTTTGAGTAAGTTTTGAGCTCCATCTTTCCTTAATTTAATCCATTTTTGTTTTCATGTTCTCTATAGCGGGAAAATTAGCCTGTCAAACTGTGTTATCGAACATATTCATAAGAAAAAAACACAGAAATAAACCATACAAATACATTAATTGATTAAGGTGTTGTGCGTGGAACCTCTGAAGGTCCTCAGTTAGGCACAAACACCATATAAAATGGCTGTAACAGTCAAGCCGTGTGTTTACCGTCAATGGTGTTACAATTAGCATTATGACAGTTGAGGAGGAGTAGTTGTATGTTTTGCCTAATTTATCTCCATATTGGACAGACAAACAAACAAAATAATTTGTGTGTCTAGGGACGATGGTGTTTGTTGCCTTGTTTTTTCTCCTAAAAAAGTGTCCCGACTTGTTCCCCTGCACTGTTGACCGTAAACCAGTTGAAGTAAACACGGTTGACTGTTGAGTGAAAGATTTGTTTTTGTGCTATTGATCCCTTATATGTTGGAAAAATCTTATGAGAAAAATCTTATAAGAAATTGGAAAAATCTTATAAGAAATTAAGCAAGTCCACTTTATATAATACTCACAAATAATCCTCATTAATATACATCTGCAGGGGTGTTCCCCAGTAGGGACATTTGAAAATTGCAAAATTCTTAAAGCAAACCAGGAATTTATCACATAGACAATTTTTAAACAATTTGATATCCAAGGCTATTTGCATGACGTGTTCTCAGTTGACTGGGACAGGTTTGATGTTAATACCTGATTGTGACCACTGCATGGCAGTTTTTCCACAGCTTATTCATGAAAATTGTGAATAGTCATGCCCCTATTAAGAGGTTTAGAGTAAAAGGGCGTGATAACCCCTGGTTTTCAAATTAATTATCTGAACTTATTCATGGAAGAAACTTAGCTTGGGTCACGGCCAGAAAATTGGATTCTGAAACAGAATGGTTAGCTTTTAGAGTCTTAATAAATAAATGCACGGCACTGATACGTAAAACAAAAGCAGAATATTACTTAAACGAAACTTCACAAAATATAAACAATCCTATCAAATTTTGGAAAACCATAAAATCTCTTTTTAAGTTTGTA
>NW_026945024.1:0-8021 GCF_034702125.1 Engraulis encrasicolus
TAGAAAGTGTGTTTTTATCTAAATTTCTACAAAAAATTGTTGAGAAATTTGTCGTGGAGTTCAGTAAAATTTTTCTCTGGAAATAAAAATTTTGCAGGGGAATCTTTAAAAACAGGGCCTTCACCCGGAAATGGCCTTAAAAATGACTCATGCGATCCCTTCACGATTGGCCAATGGCAAACCCCGGGAAGCCCATGGGCGTGCTGCTTGAGGGGGAAAATTTTTACTGCAGGGGCCCCTTTCTTGATTTGTTTGTTGTGTCTGATTTTTATTTTTTTAAAAGTGAACAGAGCAGCAGAGTATCCGAGTTTGTTATGTCCCCAGCAGTATCGGGTTTATGGGCTGGCTAAAAATGGGGGGTAAGGTCAGGGGTGCTCAGTCAAAAGTGGAGAGGGGAAAAAGACAGACGAGACACAGAGGACTCAGATATTATACTGTAAACCCGCAATTCCACGCACACGAAAGCCACACACCTACGTAAGGCACACATACGCACACACCCAAAAAACACCACAGGGGAGGGGAGGGGAGAGAGAAAAAAAGGAGCAAAGAAGAGAAAAAGAGAGAGGAGAGAGAGAGAGGGGGAAGAGAGGGAGAGAGAGAGAGGAGTGGAGAGAGAGGAGGGGGGGGGAGAAGTTTTGTCTGCCCCAAAGGCTGTTTAAAGCCTAGAAAACATAAAAATGTAGGAAGCTGGAGGAGTTTAAAAGTGAGCGCAGCACCCAAAAGAAAACACGGGTATTAGAAAAACCCCCTTCCTCCCGGGCCAGAAAGCTTTACGAAGGGCACAATCACTATGAAAATGACCCGTGGTGGTGTGTGTGGGGGTGTGTGGGGTGGGGTGGTGTGTGTGTGTGTGTGTGTGGTGGTGTGTGTGTGTACTCCTTCCCAAGCAAGAGCATAGAGATGCGAGGGCAAAGACACTGGCGAAGCCCGATGGGGCCTCCCAATTGCCAAATGCAAGCAGGGGGAAAAAATGGTGAGTGTGGTTTGTGGTTGTGCACTAAGGTGGGGGGGGTGGTGTGTGGGTTGTGTGTGGGTGTGTGTTGTTGTGGTTTTTTTCCTTTTTTGTGTGTGACAAATTGGGGGTGCTTACCCCGGGGATATTTACAGCAAAAAGCCACTTATTTCCCCCCCTCCATTTTGAAAATAGCCCCCACGGGGGGGAAAAAATATTTTTCCCTGCGAGGGGTCGCTCGGACAATGCCCCAGGCAAAAAATGGGGAAAATAAAACGCAGGAGTTTTGTTTTGAGTGTTTGGATGCGTTTTTTTTTAAACTGGTGAAAAAGCACGGGGGGTTTTTTGGTCAGAGCGTTGGCCTTTGGCACAGACAGGGTTTTAAAAAACTGGGTTGTTCCCATCAACAATTTTCCGAGCCTTATTGATCGGGCCGACTAAATATTCACTTTAAATTTCCCCAATTTGTTGGTTGCAGGCTCCCCTCATGACTTTCCCTGGAATCCAAAGGTTTTTCCCAGGGCCCGCAAGAGAAAATTTGCTGTGTAAAGAAAAACGGTTTTTCGAAAATCAATAGCTCCTGATTTCTCTACCCCTGTTGTAGCTGAGAACTTCAATTTAAGTTAATTGCGTACTGCGTCTGGGACCAACCTTTTTATGCTACTCTGTGTGTGTGTGGGTGTGGTGTGGCGTTTGGAGGGGCTTTACATATGGGGGGTAGTGGCCCAAATCCAGGCGTGTGTGGCACACTAATAAACTAAAAGGGGGCCAATCAGTGGGGGCCCCCAAGAAGAAGTGTGTGTGTGTGTGTGTTGGGGTGTGTGGTTGTGGGTGTGTTGTGTGTGTGTGTGTGGGTGTGTTGTTTTTTAAAGGTAACAAAAACCCCCCCCCCCCCCCCCCCCCCCCCCACAACACACCACAAAAAACCCACACCCCCCCCAAAAAACCACCCACCACAAAAAAAACAAAAAAACAACCCCAACAAAAAAAAAACAAACAAACACACCCAACCACCCACCACCCCAACACAATTTCCCCAAACCGCAGTCTGGGGGAAGATATGGAGATTTGTGCAGGGAAAAGCCTTTTGTGGGGTGTAAACGGGGTTTTCCCCTTTTTTTAGTTTGGGGGAATGGGATCTGTTGATGGGAATTTTTATTCATTTTTGGGGGGAGTATTTTCTGTGGGTGTTTCCCGGTGTGCTGAATGGTTGTGGGGTATGTGTTTTTTGGGTGGGGAAACACAACCCTTGTTGTCCCTGGCTTGAAAGGGGGGTTTGTGTTGTGTGTGTGTTTGTGTTGGTGGGGGTTGGGGGTGTGGGGTGGGGTGTTTTGGGGGGGGGGTAGTGGGGCTTTTTTTGGGGCTGGGGTTTGGGGGTTTTTTTTGCTTGGTGGGGGGTTGTGTGGGGTGTGTTTTTGGGTGTGGGTGTGTTTTTGTGGGGTGTGTTGTGGTGTGTTTTGGGTGTGTGGGGTGTTGTGTGTTGTTGTGTTGTTTTTTTGGGTGTGTCTTTTTTCCCCTGGGGGGGGGTTAAATAACTGCAGGGTTTTGGTTGTAATAGGTGGGATTATCCATCTCTCGGGGGGTCACACCCCAAAAATGTACTTTTTTGTGTGGTGTGGTGTGGGGGTGTGTGGTGAGGGGCCTTTTAACGCTGTAGGGGGGTTGAGAGGCCCGGGGGTTTTAGGGGGTGTAATATGTGGAAACTTCACCGTCTCTCCCCGGGGTTTTTTGTGTGGTGTGTGTGTGTGTGTGTTTGTGGGGGCCTCACGGGGGTTTTTTAGGAGCGGGGGGGAAAGGGGAATAAAAGAGGCAATGGGAAGCTTTAAAGAAAAACTATTTTGTTTTGTGTGTGTGTGGGGTTGTGGTGTGTGTGGTGTGTGTGTGTGTTGTGTGTGGGGTTTTGTGTGTGTGGTGTTGTGTGTGGTGTGTGTGGTTTGGGGTGTTTTTTATGGTGTGTGGTGTGGGTTTGGTCTGTGACTGCCTTAAGCCCTTGTGCTTTTGGGGGACTTTTTCCGGGTTTTATTGGGGTGCTGTTGGATTGAATTTTGTTTTGCCTTTGTATTCTATGCGTTTGAATGCTTTGCTATTTTCCCCAGTCCCGTTAAACCGCTTTAAAGTTCTCAGTTGTGAGGGTTGGTTTAAAAGGCGCGGGAGTGCCCAACTCAAACCCAGGTGGAAGATACCGTTTGTTGTGGCATGGGTTTGTGGCCCTCCCTTTCTTTTGATGCCACTGGTGACTGAAGTATAGTAAAGTATATTTACCTTTTGTTTTTTGCATAGTGACGGGATAAAAAACCACAAACCCAAAACCCAAATAACTCTGTTTTTCTCTCTTGTCTTTTTTTTTTTGGGGGGGGGGGGGGGGCGGGGGGGAAAGCTGGTAGGATACGAAACAGGTAAATATAAGTGTGCGGGCTAAAAGACTGTTTCTCACTTCCACTCTTAGGGTTAACGCATAGCCAAAACACATTGCAAAAATTTTTTAAAAGTGGCTAGTAAGTTTGTCTTTTTTACCAGCCCAAATGGATTTTTCCCCAGTTTGGGGGTTGGCGGTTTTTAATTAGAGCCTGTATGTTGTGTGTTTATATATGTGCGTATGTAGCCCCAGCCCCTTGCATTTGTTGGCTCCCCATTTCTCATGCGTCTGAGCTCGGCAATTGAATGCAGGGTCGGTGAGCCCCAAGGGTGACTGGGGGGGCGGTGTGTGCCCCCTTTCCCCCCCACCACGGAAAGAATACAAATGCTTCCCTTAGGCAGAGGACACAGGTGCCCTGTTTTCCAAAGCTGCCCCCCAATGAAAAAGTCGTGTATGTGGTGTGGGTGTGTGTGAAAGTTTTGGATGAGGGCGGTGACCTTTTTTCAAAGCACGTCTCCCACAGAAAGAGTGGGGTGCCTGGTTTTCCCGGTTGTGTTGTGTGTGTGTGTTGTGGTGTGTGGTGTGGTGTGTGTGTGTGTGTGTGGAGTGGTGTGTGTGTGAAAGTTTGTGTACATGTGTGTGGTGTGAGGATGAGAAATGTTTTCCCCAAAGAATATCTCCCCCTGAAGGTGTGTGGTGGAAAATTTTAAATAAAATTTTTTCTGAGTATTCCAATTGGGGGTGTGTGTGTCGTCAGGGTGACGAAGTACACCAGTTATGTTTTGAGTAAAAGTACATTTCCCTTGATTAAAAAATACTCAAGTAAAAGTAAAAGTATTCCCCCCAACTTTTTACTTGAGTGAAGAAAAAAAAGTATCGCCGTAAAATATTAAAGTATTAAAAGTAAAAGTAAAAAACTGAAAATGAAGCCTTTGGTGAATTTTAATATTTAAGTTTTGTAGGCTTAGTTTGGGTCTATCTAACTAACTATCCTCTGGATTTGCTTTAGGCTAAAACCCACATGTTAGAATAGGCCATAACAGGCCTCGAAAACACTGTGGAGTAAAGTCTGGATGTTTAGCACAAAAGTTCATTTTTACCTCTCTAAATTTAATACTGACCCTTTAACTGCCCAAAAATAACACATGAAAGGGCCATAGTATTAAGAATGATTAGGCTGAATGTATTTTATGCCTATTAGAAAACTACACAAAACCCCCCGCCCTAGGCCTACAGTCCAGTAAAGGCCCACTTATTTTGACAGCAAGGAGTTAGAGTAGCCCATAAAGGTACTTTATGTCTATTTTTGTTATAATTATGATTTTTGGGAGACCCCTTTTTATTATTATATTATTAGTATTATTGTTATTATATTATTTTTATTATTATTTTTATTATTATTTTATTTATTATATTAGCATCATTATTTTGTAGTGTTTGGTTATGTAAGGTTTGGCCCTTTGGCCTATGTATGGACAAACAGAGCTCTTGCAATTCTAAGCTACTTTTTAAAAATAGGAACTTTCATATACTTGTAATGGTCTTATTTGCAAGATGCCAAGATTTGCAATAGCTACTTGATACAACTTCATTGGAAACTTATCTGTCTGATCATGAAAAAGCTTTTGTGCCTGTGACATCATGGGCCATATTTAGCCAAAGTCCATTTCTTTTTTACTTTCATACTGTTGTTTTTTTTACAACCTCACTTTGGGGTGTATGCCAGTGCTTTTCATATCCACTGTAGCTACGGCTTGACTTTAGGAAAAGGATACATGTTGCATGCAGCCTCTCTGCATGTGCAGCCTGCGAGTGCGCCTGCGAGTACACCTCTCCCGCCTCACACAAGGGAATCGACGTGCAGATTAAAGCTACACTCTAACAACGTTATTGTCGCTGCTTTATTGTTTTGTTGTGCTTTCCGCATGTTTACTAGTAGGCTAAGTCCCGTTTCTTCTTATTTCATTAGTCTCACAAGTCGAAAGTGGACAATCAGTGGTGCTTGCTTATTTCCTTCTAAAAAAATAACATAGAGTGTTGCACTGAACATTAAAAACCAATCACAATGACGAATCCAGCGAGCCAATCGGATTCAGGGTTTTACTTTCTTCACACCAGCGTGAAATCCCAGATTTCATTTGACCAGGGCATTACAAATTAATGAATTCACTGCGTGTATTTCCTTAAAAAAAAAAGGGAACGGTAAGGAAGAGGTTTCTGTAAATGTAACGAAGTGAAAGTATAAATTTCGCTTTTGAAATGTAGTGAAGTAAAGTATAAAATCTTACCAAATAAAAATACTTGAGTAAAGTTGAAAGTATGAAATTTTACTTAAGACAGTAACGAATACATTTACTTCGTTACTGTCCACCACTGGTGTCCGTGAGTGTGATACATGTGAATGTTTTTGGAGTATCCCAAATTGAAGTTGCATGTGCATGTGCATGCGGTGTGTTTTGGTGTCTGTGCATGAATTGTTTATTTGTCTGTGTGTGTGTGTGTGTGTGGGGTGTGCCAAAGGGGTTAAGCAGATGTACCTACCTATCCCACAGTCCCAGAACTGGGGGCACACTATCCATCCCATCCTGTGTGTGTATGCTGTAGGTCAGACCAAGTCTGAATAGGGGGGGGGGGATAATCATCAAGTTCAAATTTCAACAGGCCCCTTGGGGACATGATTAACACTATAAATACAAGAACTTTGACACCAAAAGTAACTCTGTATCTTGAAAAAAAACCCCCCCCCCTTAAAAATAAAAAAAAGAACCCAAAAAAGGGCATTTTTGCCCTTTCCCCGCCTGGTATGATAACCCATTTTAGTTTGTTATATCCGTTGCAAAAAGTTTTTAAACCCTTTTTGATTTTAATTAACCTATTAAAGAGAATGGTAACTCAAGGTGACTCTGTATTTTAAAAATAACCCCCCACTCCCTCTTTAAAAAAAAAAAAAGAACCAAAAAACGATTTTTTAGCTGTTTGCCCTTGTATCCCCTTACTTTTTACATCTCCCCAAAAATTTTTGCAGGCTCGGGCCCCAAAAAGGACATAAAAATTTTGGTGTTTTAGGTAAATTGGGGACTTTGGGCCATTCATTTGCAAAAAAGTGGCCCAAGCCTAATTCTCATACATAAAAATAGACATCAAAAGAAGGAGAGAGGGGAGAGAATTTGAAAGATGTACAAAATACCATCAGTCTGACAGTCCAAGAGGCAGCCCCAAACCCAAAGCTTTCCCCAAATTTATGATTTTAAACTGAAGAGCTGCATTTTGGGGGGTTGTGAGAATCCTTTAATACAGTTTTGAGCAGCTTTCCCGGGGACAAAGAACTTAAAACATCAATTTTTTAAAGAGAGTGTGAAAATATTGTCCGAGCGAAATTTTTTTAACTGCACGCAACTTTTTGTTTTTTTTAGCAATATAGCAAGCAACTTATACTAAGTTACTTATTATGTACTTGGAATTTAGCGGGCTTTTTTGTAGTGACCCTATTGGGCTGCATACTAGGAGTAAGAAGAAATTTACTTTCACATCATCAGAAACAAAATTGTTTTCTAAATATTTGCTTTGGGGCAAACACTATCTTGTTAAGCATCATCTCCAACTTTTCCGTGATAAAGTGCCAAGATATTTTTTACTGCTTGATCCATATGATTTCCCCCGGGAGATAAAAGTTAGAATTTTAAACTTCCCTTGGGTTATATTAAAAACATCACCTATTTTTTTGCATTTACTGTACATAACTCAACCCATGTCAGAGCACAATTTTAGGAGGGGTCTGAAACCCAAAAGTGGGGGGACATAAAGCCAGATCTCTGTACATCAAACGTTTAAAAAAGGGTTTTTCCCATCAGCCATGCTTTTCACCTCCCCCGTTTTTTTGGAGAGGTTGTCCTGATTGGTTTAAAGGGTGGGATAGGAGTCCCCCTTGTTACCGATTGCTGCCAGAAAAGGGTAGATAGGCATTTCACATTTACCAGCTTGTTATTCCCTACCCGTAAAACCCAAAAACGTATGGAGCACCCGAAGCTTTTCCACAATTAGAGACAGACTAAAGGGGCCTCAATTAATGTAGTGTGGCCTTAGCTGCCGTAAAGGGGGGGGAGCCTTTTTTTTCAAATTTCCACTTCAAATTTCTCCAAGGGGGCCTAAAAGTCTCCAAGGGGCCCTAAAATATGAACGCCAAAAAAAGGAATTCCCCCTGCCTTTTTGGCCCATTTTTAGCCCCTTTACAACAGACCCCCCCTTTCTAGGTCCCCCGAATATCTTAATGGTTTTGCAATGGAATTTCTAAGATTTTCCTTTACAAATATGTACAGTTATAGAAGTGCATAATATTTAAAATTTTTGTTGGGGGCCATAAAACGGCCTCAAGCATAGGTTTCCCCCCCCCTTTCTAGTATAGGCACTGTATATTGGGGGTCAGTTCCCCCCATGAAAAGATATCGCCTTTTCCCCCATGTAAAAATGTTTACACCCCGTAAAAAACCTGTGTTTAAAAATTTTGAAATTTGGGTGAGTCTACCGGGGCCCCCCAGCCCCCTGAAAAAGGAAAAAGAGGGTGTGTCAGAATCTTGGAATGAAAGGCTTTTGGCATAAAGTACCCAAAAAAAAAATTGTTCCCGCCCGTGTAAAATGTTCATGAAAAGTAAAATCATCTGTGAAATATTTTGAAATTTGGATGAAGCTACGGGGCCACCGCCCATGAATTTT